>NW_028256214.1:0-19890 GCF_971803275.1 Cyanistes caeruleus | reverse complement strand
CCATTATAAAAATAGTGGTAATATGTATGTTCATGTAAAAACTTAATAAAATTAGCTTCCTGTCCATTTTTAGATTTACCTCCTGTTTTCCAGGGATATAGTTCTCAAATTACTTCAGTATGAAGCATCAACTAATGTAGCAGATAATAAAGGTTACTTTCCTATTCACTTGGCTGCCTGGAGAGGAGATGTAGATATTGTGAAGATTCTCATCCATCATGGACCATCACACTCCAGAGTGAATGAACAGGTGAAGTGATAAAAAATATTTATGTGCTTCATCAGAAAAAAAACCTGCACATATTCTTTAGGTCTAAACAATTTATAGACAAGTTAAAAAAGTCTATTTTCCATTGTTTCAGTAATTTCTTCTCCAAAATTGATAAAATCCTCCATTATAAACATACCAGATACATTTCTTCTGGGTAGGCACTGACCTAAAGAATATTAGATTAAAAAAGTATGGAAAAAACTTCTGTTTGTTTTGGAAAAATCACATGAAGAAATACTCTAACTATGCATCTTTTCTGTATGGTTGTAAATTTGCACAAACTTTGTGGGTTTTTTACTGTATTAGATATTAAGTTCCTGAAAATCTTTGATATAAAATTAATGTCCTTGGTATATTTTAAGAGTACTGTAAATTATTAGTTATCCAGAGGTAAATCAAAAACCAGATGGACTGCATGGATGCATGTGCAGCACAAAGGACACATAAAAAGACCAAGAAAAGTTATAAGAGTATTACAGTGTGTAAGGGCAGTATAAGTATGTTGTGTTCTGCTGTCAAACATATGGTACACCTTCTGGTTTTATTCTGTATATTCTTACATGGTCCATTCATAGGATTAGTATTTAGAAATAGAAAGAAGCTGATTAAAATTTGACACCATCTAGGCTGACCTGCTAAAGAACTGGAAGTAGGCTGTGAAATACAGATAGTAACTATTAAGCAATTGCATTTGCTGGGGTGGTCAGTTGGAATGTGAAGGTGGGAGTCATCTCCTAATTCAGATCTAAGCTGCAATGTCTATATTGCCTGCATGTGCACCTCTTGGTTCCACAGAGGTCTTGTCTGTGTAATCACAGGAGCCAACAGGGCTATTCAGATGACTGAAAGGAGGATTCAAGTGTCCAAAGACAGAAATGCAGTACCTTCTGAGGCCCTGCACTAACTGAGACATCTGCATGGGCCTGAGAGTGTGACAGAGGGTGTTCAGAATTTCCAGGTCCTTGTGGAGTGGGTGGTAAGGTCCAGGTACGGTACCGCCTGGCACCCCACAGCACCTCAAATGGCAAAGTGCAATCCAACAAATTAATTGTCCTCTCAGTGCCTACATTAGTGTGGCCAGAAGGCAGACTGTGAAAAGATAAGAAATGTGAGACCTAGATTACAAACACTTAACCAGTGTGAGATGCCATGCTTTGAATAATCTATTCGATCTCTGAAGTAATGCACCTAGCCATTGGAATCCATACAATAACTAGGATATGAATATCAAGTATTAGTGCAGAAAATATAGGAAAATAAAGTAATAAAATATGTCCATGTGACAGTTTTCTGGGAAATCCTGTAATACTCTGACACATTCTAGAAAAAAAACAAAACTCAAAATTTGTCATTCTGTGATTTCAGTTTCAGATTAACATAATTATCCAACTTTCTCATTCTCATCAGCTGTCTTATGTAGGATGAAACCAGTTGAACTGTAGGATTACCTTTTGTCAAGGAGAGGTTTTTTACAGTTTTATTTATGCACCAAAACAAAAAGCAACTGTTGGATTGTAAGTCACACATTTGCTTGAAGACATGACGTATATTCTACTGACAGAATACTGGAAGCTGTGTAGAAACTTCAGAGAGGGTGAGAGTGAAAAAGATATTTCAGTAAGATTAGAAAGAGAAACATAAATTCAAACCCACTTCTCCCCAATCCCACATGTACCTCCAGACTTCTAGAATACTGTCAAACTTGATTAGGTGTGCTGTATCTGGTTTGGTCACTGGAGCAAATAAGCAGGGATACCCTGATACTTCTATATGCCAGTGACTCAAGAAAGATCCTCAGATGTCCTCCTGTTTATGCATTTAACCCAAAAACGTGTGAGCAATTCTCACAATAAATGTTGCATGTTAAGTCTTGTAAGAGAATCTTAATCATATTAAACTTTGAACTCATGCATACAGAGTTTTTCTGACCTTATAAATTGCTTGGTGTTCCACTCTAGACAATGGCCAGGTTTAGTATGTGGACTACTTTGCTGGCACCTACTTTCCTCTGCTAATTAGCACTGTACGCAGGAGAATATTCTCTGTATCCCAGGAAGAGGGAAATGTCGTGTTGTTATAGAGCCACCTCCACCCACGTATCCTCAAATAACGCCTGAGAGGCATCCTCACCCTGACGCCTGGTGTACATTCATATGAGCCTGTAGGATTCTCAGGCTTTTGCTTATTTGCAAAGAGGCTTTCTAAGGCAGGTCACTCCTCAAAGCTCTCCTAACTTCTCTTTGGAGCTTAAGATATGGCTTGTAAGAAATCCTGGACTACTTTTCTTTCGTTTTTCTTCTGGTAGCTGGAGATAAGGACATCCATTTTCCATTACACTTTTTCACCACAGCAAACAGTGCACTCAAGTCAGATGTTTTTCCTCTGATTTTGTTGTGGTTTTTCTGTTTGTTTGTTGGATTTTTTTTAGAGATCACATTAAGATGTAATTGTTTGCATTTTAAGAAAATTATTTTGTTCATGATTTTAAAATTATTGCAACTAATTTGTAACACATTCTTGTTTTCACCCATCTGATGGAAATCCTGTGTGAAAGTAATGCGTCTAAATACTTACGTAAAAAAATGTACAACCGAACAAAGAAATAAACGACAGGTTCGTGATGCAGAAATGTATATTACATGAAATAATGGATTTTATGTGGTATATTTTAAATTGATCAAACTGCATTCTACACTTTCAAAATGCAGTAAAGTAGCACCATAGCATCATATCCAACCATATCCAGCATATAAAGCTCTGAATGCCCCCTGCTGTTCCTATTACATAAAATTGGAACAAACAGTAAAGAGACAAACAGTTAAATGACAATTATATTGTGGGGGTGGATGACAATTATATTGTGGGGGTGGTGGAATGTAGACTGGCAACTCTACACACAAAGAACAGTTACAGCATAACAATTACAAAAGAAGAATTCTATCCCTGTTTAATGTAGGAGTCTTGACAGGTATGGTGTGTTTTAAATCATAAAATATGGTGACATTGCAAAAATATGTTTAACTTCATTGATGAAGAATTAAAATTATGTAAATTATAAACTGAATTAAGATAGCATGAGATCAAGATTTGTTAATTGATAATACCAAATAAAATAAAAAGGTATGCTATTAATAGTCAAACTACTTACATATTTATTTATGTAAGGACATCTAGATAGCTAAAACATTTATTGTGGCAACTTTCATCATAAAATTGCATAATCAATAACAAACCCTAATCTGTGAAAAAATGGTTAATTATCAGCCACATATAGGTCAATATTTAGTATTTGGTTTTTTCACAGGAAAAAATGTGAATAACATCAGGGATAAATAGAAATATATATTATTAAATACAAATAAAATATATTCCAATTTTATATATATATATACATACATACATACAGAATATGAATTGTGAAAAATTTACAGGGAAAAATGCAAACACTTCTGAAATTTTTATGGATTCGATGTGCTGTAGAATTTGCTTGTACCTCAAATTGTAGTTGCCACAAAACCCACCCACATTTCTTTAAAGCTGTTCAACAATTCTTCTGAAATGTGAAGAAAAAGAGTTCAGGACACATTAATTTGATGTAAACACCTAAATTTTAACATATTGCTAATTTCTCCACATCATCCAAATGAAACACATATATGTTTCTCTCAATGACACCTCAGGACTTCCAGTTCCAAAATAACCTGCAAACACAGTATTTTTCAAATTAATTTGCTTTTACCCTTCAATTAATTTGAGACTAGTGGATGAATTTCAGTTTCTCTTGCAAGTCTTACTGTACTTTCATTTGAAGAAAAAAAGTTGCACATGCAATCTTTCTGATTTAAGCCAATTGCAGGAATAAATTGGAATTTTTTTTTTTCAAAGTAGTCAACCATATTGCATTACTTTTTTATATTGTTTACATAAGTAAAAGTGAATTTCAATGGGAAGTCAGTAGATTTGATTTTGATTAACACTGAATAATTTGCAGATAAACTTCTTTTATTTTTTCAGAATTATTAACTTCTTGATGGAAGTTCTCAGGAAACTGTCTTCCTGATTTAATACATAAAGTAAGACCATCCTGAGGTCATTGCTTTCTCTGTCTTGCATTTATTCTTTCACTTCTTTTTCTCTATTGAATTTTTTAGTTATTAAAGTCTTAATTTTTGTGTTTTTCCTCTAGTTGACTACATTTGAGTATATTCAGCATATAGATAGATATTTCCAAAATCTCCCATTGTTCCCTCCTTCTTTAATTTAAACTTAAATTCTCATTTCATAACTGAGAAAATAGCAAAAAGCTTTTTGTAACAAATCTTTAGTTCACTTACTTTACATTGGGATTATGTGACAAAGAAATGGCTCAGTGATTTAGGAAGTCTCCTTTTTCAAGTTCAGCATCAAAACTCTTCGATAAATAAAAGAGGTGAGCATCCTTTGGAAAGGTCTGTTAAATCACTCCTGGAGTTATTATTGCTTGTACAGTACTTGCATGGACTTTAGGAGATTTAAAACTTGCTTGTCAAAAAAAAAAAAAAGGACTACACAACTATGCAATAAATGTCCTGAATTTACCCACAGTTTAATAGTGGCTTCACAAGGGCCTATATAATATTCATGATAGCCATTCATTTTCTTGATACTTCCTGTACTTCTTCACTATCAGACTGCCAAGCTACAATAACTGTCTCTATAATGTATTTGCTAATCTGCCCTCTAATGAATAGACCTCAAGATATGCTGTACATTTTGCAGTGGCACACATCCTTAGCAGCTAAATGATGTAGCACAGTCTGAAATACCGATGAGATGCAGAGCTGTGAAGGCACAATTCAGTTTGCAGCCACACCAGCCTGAGTTCTGGCTGTATGTGGAAGACAAGAGATTCAGAGAAAGGCTACAAAAGGTCTTGATTATGCCCATAAAAAGACCCTTGTAACAAATAATGAAGAAAAATTTTAAAAGGTTAAAAGCTGAATCATAGAATGCTTTCCTTATTTCTGAACAAGGTCTTTTGGACATAAGAGTAACTATTCTAATAATAAAAATATTATTAGAGAATATTAGAGAATTTTTTAATACTATGTTTGCATAATATTGGTCTACTCTTTGTACCTTTCATTTTGTATGTCTTTAGTTGGTTCTTATTTCTTGATCTTTCTTTTTCTAGAACCATTCAGTCATAGAATCTGTCTTGTAGTTTCTAATATATCATGAAGTATCTGAAATTTCTATGAGGATTCTAGTCTTTTTCATCAGCACTTGATGTATTATTTAGTCCTTGGATATCAAATTTAAAGCTCTAATTACAGAATAGTAATTCACATGCAGATACTTTATAGCTGATTACCTGCTCATTTGCAATGACTGTTAACACATAAACTTTCTGTACTCAAGAAACAATCGTATATGCTTGGAACTGAAAATACAGGCAACAGCACTAAATTATTGCCAATTTATTGGAGAATTTTTTGTCACATCTTTAAATTATTACTTCAGAACAGTATGTGGCGTTAGAGATACGAAGAAAAACTACCTTAAAAACAATAGTCCTCTCTCCTCTCCTCTCCTCTCCTCTCCTCTCCTCTCCTCTCCTCTCCTCTCCTCTCCGAACCTCTCCGAACCTCTCCGAACCTCTCCAAACCTCTCCGAACCTCTCCGAACCTCTCCTCTCCTCATACTAAATTGTCAAACTAGATGAATTTAGTGGGCAGTTAAACAACTTTTAAACCATTTACTCTCTGGAGGTAAAAATGATTTTGTCTTCTCTACCTGAATTGAATTGATTAATTTACATTTTGAAGAAGGAAGAATGTTTTATTACCAAGTTTTAATTAGGTAGTACCTCTCGGCTCTGATAATGGAGTATGTACAATGCCTGTTCTGAGTCCATATATGTAGGTAATTAAATTATCATGTTTGCCCAGGTTGGATTCTTCTACTTTATTTCAGTGGTACATAGCTCTTTATAATTTTGTATCAGTTTGATTGGTCATGAACTGAAATGTAGCCTTTATTTAGCAAATTAAAATCATAGAAAAATGTTCAACAATATGCATCTGAAAATAATAACATTTTGTTTACTTTTGTACACTAAGCTGTTTAAAATGCACTTTTCCATTCAATATGCCTTTGTGTGAAATTTCAGCTGGATATTCTTTATCCAGAGGGAGCAATTTCCAGTTTGCTGCTCAGCAGCAGCCACTTGGACTGTTTGATCTCCATGTGACTGTGTCTGTCCATCACATTTTGAGAAAAGGGCCATGGTAAATTTAATTTTTATGTTTCTTTGAAAATTTAATCAGAATACTTTTAAGCTACAATATTAGATCATTGGCACAAGATTCAAAATAGTTCAATTAATACTTCCATAAGTTCTTGAAAAAACCCTCAGACGTAAGCAGATATTGGACAGATGGTCACAATTGTAAACATGGATTTTGTTATTTACCTCACAGAATGTCAATATAGTTACACATACAACTTTTGTGTAACTATTTCCATTAGATATATGAATACAATAACTCTAGGCAAAATTTTGCATAATGGTCCATTTTGTGTATAACTATCTGATTTTCATACTTAATTGTACAGCAAATCAGGCTGCAATTGCCTGTTCATCTAGCTGTCCATGAAATATTAAAAAATTAAAAATAAATGTTAATAAACTGTACTTGTGATCTGTGGGCATACAACTGTACATAAGAAAATTGCTTTGCCCAGTCCTATATAAAAGATATATTAGAATTCACTAGAGCACAAAAAGCTTGTTTCAGGTAGTTGATAAAACATTGCAGCAATATAGTAATTGTGACAGTATATACATTTTAATCTGAATTTCTGGTCAGTATAATAAAGAAAGCCCAAATGGTAATCTGAATAATGCACAATGATCTAAATACTTACCAGTCATCAAGCCATGGCTGCCCGTGGAAGTTTCTCACTTTCCACCTGGATGTTCTCCAGCCTCACACATTCCAGTCTCTCAGATCTTGTGTGGTGTTGCAGACACCCCATGAGTTTGACTGCAACATTGATTTACCTGAATGTATTGATCTGTCTCTTCTCTTTCCCAAGTTCATCTGAGTCATCTTAGATTTCAAGAGATGAAAATGACAGCAATGCTGTTAAAACCACAAACCCAAAATTTGAGTTCTGGGTTACAGAATTAGAAACATCATTACCAAAAAATAGATCTTCCCTTTTCCTCCTTTCTAGTTTTTACTGTGCAAGATGGATATTCTTATCCTAGCTAGCTTTTGAGTAAGAGTCCAAAGCCTCATTTCTCTGAGTCTCTGACTCTTTCTGTCTTTCAAAAAACAATTGTTTTTTTCTGTTTTCAGTTCTCTGTCCCCTGAACTTTCTTCAGCTGACTTCATGAGAAATAGAACTATGGGTTCAGATTTCTCACTTTTCGTTCCTTTAGAATGATATCTCTACCCTTCTTTAGTATCTTTCCTGAATATACATAAAATTATTTATAATAATAATAATTTAAAATAAATAAAATAAGCACATTAGCTTCTTGGTTTTGTACTTTTACATTAGTAAACTGTCACAACATTTTATAAATAATTTATCAGAAGAGGCATTCAATGTACATACTTCTACAATTTATAGAGTCTGGTGTATTTTAAAGCTTTGTAAAGTCTACATGTAATATATTAATAATATAGATGACATATAGAATTCAGAGAGCTCGATAAACTATTTCTTTCCTCTTTGCCTGAAGTTATTTGTCTCTTTGGCATCGCAAGTATACAGACATGACTGGAAGAAAACAATTTAAAAATATGATCCTTATTCTCAATACTTATTATTAAGTTTATTGAGTAATGTTTTTGAAAACACTTGGAGGTGGGGTCATTGTTTTACAAAGCAAAAACCTGTTCAGTCCACAGCATACACATCCTCACATGCCTTAGAACACATACATAATTCTAATTATGTGATTCTAAGTCTTTCTACAGGTGCTATTTTGTCTTGCAAGTTTTTATTGTTGTCTGGAAAGTAACTTTGTATAGTGATACGTGAAACTGACCTTGTGCCCGATACATCTGCATTGCACAGTTTTTCTCCGTAATTCTATTTCTCTAATAACAAACAGCTATGGTACAAAACCAGCAAAAGCAAGAAGAGAGACTTCACTGTCAGAGTATTTTTAAGAGAAGGACTCAATCATAATTTCAGGAACAGCTGAATCAAGGAAGGTTACAGATTTTGGCATATCATGACCTACAAGGTTTTGAGGGGCATGTTGTTAAAATGGATTGGGAGCAATGTAGACACGTAGGGAGCTCATCTGCTTAAGAGACACAAGCTGAAGTATTAATGTGTTATTATTAAAATTTCAGTGGAGTAATTTTGAAGCATTTAACATACATTACCATACATTATACTACAAACCCTGCCTCTGTAGTGATCTCATGGAGGCAATTTATAGATACTGAGCATTTCTATTGTGGATTAAACATGAATTTCTGAAGCTTTTGGTTTTTTTTTAACAGAACAATGAAAATGAAACAGCACTGCATTGTGCAGCTCAGTACGGTCATTCAGAAGTTGTTGCTGTTCTACTAGAAGAGCTGACAGACCCCACAATAAGAAACAACAAACTGGAAACACCTCTGGATCTGGCAGCACTTTATGGACGTCTGCGCGTTGTAAAAATGATCATCAAAGCATATCCAAATCTGATGAACTGTAATACAAGAAAACACACCCCTTTGCATCTTGCTGCTCGTAATGGCCACAAAGCTGTCGTACAGGTGCTTCTGGAGGCTGGAATGGATGTCAGCTGCCAAGTTAGTGTGTAATTCCTTCCTTCCTTCCTTCCTTCCTTCCTTCCTTCCTTCCTTCCTTCCTTCCTTCCTTCCTTCCTTCCTTCCTTCCTTCCTTCCTTCCTTCCTTCCTTCCTTCCTTCCTTCCTTCCTTCCTTCCTTCCTTCCTTCCTTCCTTCCTTCCTTCCTTCCTTCCTTCCTTCCTTCCTTCCTTCCTTCCTTCCTTCCTTCCTTCCTTCCTTCCTTCCTTCCTTCCTTCCTTCCTTCCTTCCTTCCTTCCTTCCTTCCTTCCTTCCTTCCTTCCTTCCTTCCTTCCTTCCTTCCTTCCTTCCTTCCTTCCTTCCTTCCTTCCTTCCTTCCTTCCTTCCTTCCTTCCTTCCTTCCTTCCTTCCTTCCTTCCTTCCTTCCTTCCTTCCTTCCTTCCTTCCTTCCTTCCTTCCTTCCTTCCTTCCTTCCTTCCTTCCTTCCTTCCTTCCTTCCTTCCTTCCTTCCTTCCTTCCTTCCTTCCTTCCTTCCTTCCTTCCTTCCTTCCTTCCTTCCTTCCTTCCTTCCTTCCTTCCTTCCTTCCTTCCTTCCTTCCTTCCTTCCTTCCTTCCTTCCTTCCTTCCTTCCTTCCTTCCTTCCTTCCTTCCTTCCCTTCCTTCCTTCCTTCCTCCCTCCCTCCCTCCCTCCCTCCCTCCCTCCCTCCCTCCCTCCCTCCCTCCCTCCCTCCCTCCCCCCCCCCCCCCCCCCCCCCCCCCCCCCCGATATTTTTTCCTTTAAAATACACTTGCATTTACTTTGTTGGAAATGCTGCAAGGTGACAACTCCAACAATGTGTTAAAAGAAAGATACATATCTTCAAAGCTGAGTGCATGTTTTAATGTTGTCTTGAAACATGTAGATACACAAATCATGTCAATCATTCATGTACCTGTATATAAATTTATTTTCTACAGCAGTGGCTGTAAAGGTCATAAGCTGATTTTCTAAAGCTATGGCCATTCC
Organism: Cyanistes caeruleus; assembly: GCF_971803275.1. Taxonomy (NCBI): domain Eukaryota; kingdom Metazoa; phylum Chordata; class Aves; order Passeriformes; family Paridae; genus Cyanistes; species Cyanistes caeruleus. The sequence goes on along the minus strand of NW_028256214.1, from coordinate 9,849 downwards.
TCGTCACAGCAATCTAAAACAGTGTTTCACTGAGAGCTCATTTTCCTCTAATTATTCCATTCTAAACTCAAGTTGGTAAGTAGTATCAATTTTGATTTTCTGAATTTCTAAACACTTGTTTTATAAATCCAAAAGAAAATTCTATAGCAGTACACTCTTGCAGCTACTGACTCCAACCTGTCAGCTGTTTGGTGTGTCTAGTTTTATGCACTCTAAGTTATAGTGACGTTTAAGGGATAACTTTAAATAAAATAGACATAGATGGGAAGAGACACAAGGTACAGAAGCAGTGAATTTTTTGTTCAGTTCTTCCTACTGGAAGGTGTCCAGACCTTTTAACTACAGAGTTCTGGATTCTTTTATGTGTTCTGAAATGTTACCTCAGTCTTATGATTTCTCTTGATTTGATTGATGGCACTATGTTTATTGAAGAGTGGATTTCATCTTCATATATGAAGTAACTTCCTTTCTGTGTCTCTCTTGTATAAAATATGCTTTGAATTAATTTGTTTCAAGTTTATATCTATTTTCAGATAAAGCAAGCAAGCAACCAAACGTAATTACATCTACTTTAGAGTCACATTCAGACATTCTCTACCACTTAGCAGTTGGTTAGAGCCTGCTGATAAAAACACCAAAGTTGTGGGTTCAATCCCTGTATGGGCCATTCACTCAAGAGTTGGATTTGATCCTTCTGGGTCACTTCCAGCTCAGAAGATTCTGTCAATCTGTGAACAAATCTTGCAAACTTTGTCAAAATTTTAACTAAAATTTATATCCATTTCAAGCCTTAGGTGTATTTAATCAAACTCCTTTATGCACAAAAGGAGTGTATAATTCCCTTTTATATAGAAAGATTGGACCTGGATTCCATACACTTTTATTTCTGGATTCTTCATCAAGATCATGTTTCTTGAAAAACAGAAGAAAAAGAGAAAAATTCTTTGAGAAAAAGATGTGAAGTGGAGAAGAAAAGAAAGATTAAAAAACACCAAAACAACAAAGCAAATAAAAAAAATATTAGTGTATTTTAGGCTTAAAAGTGGACATTCTTAACCGTCTTCCAAAGGAAAATGTGGTAAAATTGTTTTACTACTTTTATTATCTCTTGAATGTTTTGAATTAGTGTTGGTACTTGCTTCAAACAATTTTAAAGTGAAACACTTCTGTGTGATTTGTCTGCTTGTGAATTTGCCACTCATCAAGATTTCAGTTTAAATTGATTTTGATTTCTTTACTAGAAAGAGAGATACTTGCAAAGGTTAATGTGAACAGCTCACTTTTTTATCTTTCTTTTACTATTACTACATCTTCAGTATTCTAGAAAAGTTTAATGCTACAGCAACATAGAACTTTCAAACGCATGTTTCTGAACATAAAGTTTCTCTTTTATCTCTAACAAATGAATGAGGAAAAATTCAGAAACTGATATTTAAGAAATAGAATAATTGAAGGAAAATGGTCTCTGTCACGGCAACTTCCAAACTGATGGTTACATGAGGGCAAAATATTACACAATGTTTTTATGAAATGTGTTCTTCCTCTTATGTAATCTGGATAATTTTAGCACTGCTGTGAATTCTCCTAAGCCATTTTTATCTATAGTTATACTAAAAGTTTTTCACTGGTCTTTAAAAAATACAGTGGCTTCATTTTTTTTTCAATCTTTTAAGAAATGAAAGGTTCTTTTAATAATAGTGATCTCTTTGGCATCTACACTAAAATTATAGGGCTTACTTTTTTTAAAATTTAATTTTATTCTAATTGCTTTTAATGATATATATTCTTAGATTTTTTTAAATGTTATTCAGAGGCAGGGTGATTTTTATTTTCTTTTTCTTTGCACTAGATTATCTTGTTCCTTCTGGTTTTGTCCTATTTGACATAAGGAAATATCATTTATTTATTTTCTTGCCAGAATACATATTTTCTATCAATATGTTCCTTTTCATTTAGCATCTTAGCATATTGGTAATTTGGCTCTGTACCTACTGTTAACTTATTACTGCTATAGCCTCTGAAAAATTCTGTTGATGATTACTGGCAGCTTATTAAATTGAGGAGAACAGAAATTATCAGCCTGTCACTTAAAACTAAACTCATCTATTTTGTTATTCATTAAATTGATCTGCATCACTGATTGAGAAAGAACATACTACAAAATAATATTTTATGTGGTAAACAATTTTGTACACATTCAAATGTGTTAAATAAATTTAGTTTATCACCAGTAAAGACCTCTCAGAATGTTTAGCAATGATAATATGAGTAGCCTGTCTTTTATCACTGTAATTTTAAAGATGAATTTGTTTAAATGGGAGGTTTACTTTAGCCGTCTTATCTTTCTCTTCTGTACTCCCTGAGCACTTTTAATCACAGCAAAGATTTGGGAGAATAAAAGACAGCATTTAATTTTTTATTAAATTAATCAAATATTTTATTAATTTTCCAGGTTTATCGACTATCCTTCAATCCAGAGTTATTTAGGAGAGGGCAATCCAAATCTGCTCCATCTCTTTATGCTTTGAAGTTTTTATTTAAATTGAAACATATGAAAAATAAGCAGGTTTTGACTGAATGATAGATTTTGGGCCTTCAGTAAAATTAAGATCCTGCACAGTTCAGTATGTTTCATGTAAACAGTGGTTTAACAATTATAAATACCCTAAAATCTTAGCCCCTTCTGTTTATCCAGCTTTCATCTATCCCTATTTGCCTTCCCTGTCTGTTCCAATAATGATGGCAATTTCCACTGCTTGTCAATGGTAGTGTTGCAAAAAGCTGTGACCCTTCCTTTTTGCTCCCACTGTATAAGGAGGAAATTCCATTAATAAATTTGCAAAGCTACCATTCTGTCCTTCAGATTCTGTCTGAAATCCATGTTAGAACTATAGCAAACTGCCTATGAATAAGGACTAGACAAGTGACCTAATTACAAGCTCTTACATATTTACATGATTAAAAGAAAATGTGTAATTATTAAAACCCTTGGTGCTTATCTGTGAGGCTGCAAATTGTACACCAAGGTGATTTGGGTATTCTGGTATGCCTATTGATGATGTCCTTCTGTCCTAGCTTAGTTTATGTGTCTACATGTGACATTGTACCTGTACTTAGTAATAAGCAGGGGCAGGGACTGTTTTATTACATGTTTAGCACAATTTGTGCTCTAGTTCTCTGTATATTATATACAGAAAACTTATGCCAGAGAATCAATATATTATCCATTGATGCAAACTCAAGCAGACTTTAGCTCACTTTGTTCATGAAAAATTGCCAGCAGGTTTTGTATTAAGTATGATCAGGGAAGACTTTCCAAATATAATGGTAATGTTTACTTTGCCAGGAAAATATGATCCAAGGCAATGAAAGCTTCAGGAAGTAAAGCAGTGAAAATTGTCTATAAATCTTAAGCTAACTTGTAGTATAGAGAAGAAGAATGTATTAGTGCACAAGTACACTAAGTGAAAAAGATCTACCTAAAAGTTCTAGCACATCTTAAATAATATATAGAAATTATTTGCAACTATGTTTTTTATCCTCATGAATTGTGTAAATGTTCTATTGCACAAGAGAAAAACATTCTGAACTTACTTCTACCTTCAAATAGTAAGCTACATGGACATTTACAAAGAGAGATGTATCTACTGAACCAGTCAGAATTTCTCTTGGCCCTGTTCATCCTGAGGTTCAGCATTCCCTCTAAGTTAAAGCAGAGTTTGGTAACTGAACTGTCTGGTAACAAGGACATTTTTGCCTTCTGGATAGTTTTTGGGTCGAGGGATCTGATTCACTTGTTAGTTATTCATTATTACCATGAAATCCTGCCTAGGGCTTTTAAAATTTGTGTCATCATTCATCTCCATGACACCTTAAGCAGGATTATACGTCTGCATCTTACAAGTATGCTTTCTCCATATTCTCAGGTTTATTTTAGTGCAGTTTCATGGTTATATTTCCCCTCTTGTTCAGAAAAACACTTTTATAGTGCACAGATCCTTGCACTGTTCATATGGTGTGCCTTTTAAATTCCTCTTTTGAACAAATTGTTCATAATATATATCTTATTTCTGGGATGTGACATTCATTACTATTGTCTCATAGATCAGAGTTATAAAGCATAGACTGCCCTAGAATACAAGGCAGTGTGGAATGTCTGTAAAGAGTTTTAGGATCATGTTCTGATATGACAGGAAATACCATCTAGGAAGAAAGTAAGTATATAAGGGAAAAAAATGGCATTTAAGGTTGGATTCCTCTCCCAGCTCTAGGAATTACATGTGTAAAGGTGGCTTAAGTTCCTGTACTCCCTTTATGCATAGCAGAGCTATCTTCTGGTTCTTAAATTGCCCCCAGATAAATTTTTTGCCTTATGCATCTACAGGAAGTTTCTCTTCTCATATTAGTTTTAATTCAATTTCTTACAAGGTGTGTGCTTTCATCAAGGAAAATATTGCTTACCTTTCCTCCAGTGGGGAATTTTGATGAACGGAAAGACTGCTGCCCATGCCAATTATCTTATCAGGATCTTTTTCACCCTTTAGCTGGGTAATCAGAGGATAGATCCTGTTCCTTGTCCTCAAAGCTGTTGATTCAGTATGCCAGAACATTGATCTTTCTCAGTCTCAGATCATGGTAGAGCAATAGAAAATTGTTGTCACTAATGTAGTCCATTTTTTCCATTAAACAAGGTTCCTTATTAGTACAGAATTATATCTACAATTTTAATCAAGGTGCAACTGATTTTCATCTCTGCAATTCAATCTCATAGAAATAAAATTTAGTGCTCTGGCTTCTTCTAACAATTGAACCTCTGTGGATTTCATTGTTCATGTATACATCATTAATTCTTATCCCTGACAGAATCAGAGCATGGTTGAGGTTGGAATGGAACTCTGGAGGTCTTCAGGTCCAACTCCCCGTTTTCAAGCAGAATCAGAATAAATTGCCCAAAACTGTGTCCAAACAACTTAAGAATATCTTCAGGGACTGAGAACCTACAACTCTCCTGGACAACTTGTATCAGTACCAGGGCTGAGTTACCTGCAAAGCAAAAGAAATTCTTATGTTTGAAAGAACCTATTGTGTTTCAGTTTTTCCCCATTATCTCTTCTGTCACTGGGCATGACCAAGCCTGGCTTAGCCTTTACACCCTCCCTTCAGATATTTGTACACAGTGATGAGATACTCTGTAAGCCTTCATTTGTCTAAGCTAAACTGTCCCAGCTCCCTCTTCCTTTACTCATAGAAGAGATGCTCCAGTCTCTTAGCAATTTTAATGTCTCTCTCTAGTAGCTCCATCTCTGTCTTGTGCTGGGGAGCCCAGAACTGAGCAGAGCATTTCAGGTGTGGATCCACCAGTAGTGATCAGAAAGGGAGCCACCTCCCTTGACCTGCTGTCAACACTCCTCCTTGATGACAGAGAGCTCCATCTTACTAGTGCCAGGTCCACCCAATAGTCATGCCAGTAAGTGGTCAGTCCAAAGGAAATGACATATGACACCAAGAGGATAATAGGCTTTTTTTAAGATTGCTGATGTCAAGCCTGTTTCAGTAATCAGAACTATAACTATCAGTGACTTTTCTGAGAATTTTTCTCATTCCCAGAAATTTCCAAGCTGCAGATTAATCTCTGTGTGTACCTTTGTGGTTGCACCGTCATTGCAGAGTTATCCCATTTTGAAGTCAATTGCACTAACTGGAAGTATCCTGAAGATATTGCTTGAGTAAAAGATTCTGAATCCACCTCTAAGTAAATCTAAATATTTAGTCTTATTGTTCCAAATAAACCAGGGAATGTTCAACTAGATTGTTTCTGAAAATGGAAATATTAGAAGTTATTTTGAGATATGTATTTTGTATGTATATTCTCTTACTGACTTCCTTCTGCTCTCTGTTACACTGTTAGTATAAGTGGTATGTAGGATGTAGATGGGCATGCTCTCCTTTATATCTCCATGTACTAAGCATTGGTGGGACATATGTACACTTACAGTGGGCTCACATCCCATCTAAGGGTCTCTGATTAATTCTAAGTATCCTGTCATTGCATTGCTGTAATTCTGATGCATTCTGACACAATTAATTAATAATGAATTAGTGTTTTATTTCAGAATTGGTTTTTGTATGTGTGTGTCTTTAAGGTCTTTCCACCATAATAAGTATGACTTGATAAAGTATATAAAAAAACCAAACAAATTCAAGCAGTAAAACCTTTAACATTTTCCACAAATAATTTCAAAATCTAATTTACTATCAAAAACAAAGCAGGTAAGTCAGATACTCAGTGAGATCTAGTAATGCTCTAGCTAACACTAATGCTATTGGATGGAAAGCTATTCTGTTCAGATTTTTCAGTAACAGCAGTAAGAAATGTAGCTTGTTAAGAGAGATAGTGTTTTTTTTAGTACTGTAAATTTTATTTGAGCAAAAGTCTGCTCACAAAGAATTTTGTGTCAAAACTGCAAAATCAAATTCACAGACATCTAAGGTAGAATTTAAATGACATAAGCATAGGCATCGAAAGCTGTTGGGGTGCCCTAGGGTATTCAAGGCATCTGTATGAGGCAGATGTGAGGCAGATCAAATGTGAACATCAAGTGGACCAGCAGCTGGACACCAGGATATCCTAGGACATCTCTCACAGTATAACTGAATTGACCTAGGGTATGATCAATTTCACATTAAAACATCCAATTGTAGATGTCCACATGTAAACTGTCTGACCCTGCTGAAGAGCTGTGTTCCACTGATGGTACTGTCTGGATTTTCACTGCCTCTAATAGGAGGTTAGAAATTTTACATAAACCCAGGCTTGTTAACAGGGAGCTGTATTACATTCCGTTTATATTTTCTTATATACTTATTAATTTTATTATAAAACTGACAGCATTTTTGTTTTTGTCTTGAATAATAATAAAAAATCTTGTATTCTAGTATTTTTTCTTGCCCATTCAGTGTTTTTTATGTGTAGTTAAAATAGAGGGGAAAAAATAAATACTTATTTTCCTAGTGTATTATTTACAAAAAATTAATTGATATTTTAAATGTCACAATATTTCTTTTCTAGACAGAAAAAGGGAGTGCCCTGCATGAAGCAGCCCTATTTGGAAAGGTGGAGGTAGTACGCATTTTGCTTGAAACAGGTAAATTTGATTTACAGGAAACACTGAACAAATACCCTTAATTTTCCCAATCTGGTGTATGCCTCCTTAAGTTTTGGTTATACTTTTTTTGGAATTACTTTTATCTTTATCAGCCTTTTCAAATCTAATCACATGTACTTCTCATTAAAACAGTGTTCTTTTAGAATAAGAAATTGCTATACACAGAGAACAAAGGTGATGTTCAGACTCAGAAATTCCATATATGACTCAGTGTATGCCACTGTATTCTGAGAATAAATGTATTATGAGAACAAAATGGCTACATAAAATTTTGTTTTTCTCTCTGAAAGGCAGCCAAGAATATTCTTTGATGTAGAGACCACAGGATTCATGTTCACATTTATTTCCTTCAGTTAGCTATTCCTAGCCAACATACCATTCTGCCTGCTTCTTCATTTCCTGGATAAACTGAGTGCCTTGAAGAAAAGGGAAGGCACTGTGTCTCTGAGAATTGCATTTGTCCTGAAAGAAAAGAACAGGGATATAAAGTCCAAACAACCCATCCACTGCATAATAAGTTTCAGAACTGTTGTAGGTAAATTACTCGTATCGATAACACTCTTCTCAGATAAATTATAAGACCAATGAGAATGAAAGTATTTAGAAATAGTAGTAGATTCATGTACTTCCATTACATTGAGGGATCTCATTGTTCTTTATTATCAGTTCTTGTGGTGTTACTCATACATTGCAAAAAAAGGTTTATCCTAATCACAGCTCTTCAGCTGAATCTCAACTAGTGTATCCCTGATCTCAGACCTGTTTTCAGAAAAAAAAAGGCCCTTCCAAGTTTCTTTTCTGTCTGGATGAAAAAGAAGGAGGCTGAAAGGGATCTTCACCTGCCCTAAAAAAGGCAAGGCCCTTTTATTTCCTAAAAAAGGAAGGACTGGAGAACATCACACAAACATAGGAAGCCCTTTAGACCACAGAAAAGGCTCACCTTTTTCAGATTAATGTGTTACAGCCTCTACCAGCGTACAATTGTCAAGACAGTGGAGTAGAATCTTCACTGTGAACTCCTTCAACCCCAAATGCTCTGCACTTCTGCAACACTCCTCACCTTCTGCCTTTTATACCTAACAATCCCCTTTTTTCTAGTTCTTCAAAAAGAGTCAGAAGATGTTATAGGTAGCTACTACAAAGGAAAGATGTGAGTTGGTGTGTCTGGCTTCTGAAAGTCAACTGCCACTGCTAAATAGCCCAGTAATATTTTGGTTTTTTTTCAGAGAGAAAATTTTGTGTTTCTCACAAAACAAATTAGGAAACTGTCCATTGGATTAGGAAATTACTGTAATTGCAGCCTTTTCTGTTGAACGCTTTCAGAGTGTCCTTTTAAATCCTGCTTTCTCTATTTTTCTCTGTTTAGTGTCCTGAGAAGAATTTCACTTTGTTTGCTAAGACATTTCATATCTTTACTTTTTATGAAAGCACATCTAAGTGGAAAAACAACTTGAGTATTTTATCATAAGGCAAAATTTCCAAGGAAACTCCTACAAGGCAAAGGTAGAGAGTCAAGTACCATGCACAACAGGTTCTGATTCAGAGCAATTCTCAAACTTAATTCACAGTTTAAGGCAAGCCATTACTTTGTTAACAGTATGGACAGTCTGTGAGGAAATCCTGTGGCTGTTCATAATGCCTGTATACTACACATGGATATTTCAGTCTATTCACGGCATGAATTTTGAAAATGTTGCCATGAAGTACAACTTAATTAACATACAGATAAAAATATTTTCAGTCTTGCTCTCAAAACACATGCTTGTACTATGGACTAGAAAGTTCCCAATGAATTTGGAGTTTGGAGAGAAATGTAGGAGAAACATTCAAATGATTTATTGATTTTACAAAATATCCTTTTCAGTATGGCTCTCTGTTCCTTAGGAACAATCTGTTAAAATAATCCCAAATTCGGTTACTTTATATCACCATATTCTATGGAAACATAAAAAAAACATCCATGTCAGCATGTGAATTTTAGGCTACTCAAGCTTTAAACTGAAATGTATCCTATACTCCAGCTGTAATGCAGTTGTAAAACCACTTGGTTTGAATTTGTCAGATAGTTCAGTCTGATATAACACATTTATAATCTGAAGTATTTAGGGTTAAATATTCCACCACAGATCCATTTCTTTTTCAGGAATTGATACCAACATAAAGGACAGTTTGGGTAGAACAGTTTTGGATATACTTAAAGAACATCCATCTCAGCAGTCTCTCCAAATTGCAGCTCTACTTCAAGGTAAGCCACATTCAATTATACATTTGTTAGAGAAAACAGAGAAATATGGTTGTATATAGTAATTTCTACTCTTAACATGTTTCATTACATAAGGGAGCAGTCTTTTGATTTAAAAAGACCAGTTGAACAAAAATAAGTTGTCTAATATCTGAATTTCAGAGTAAAGCCTTTCTTTTTTTGCGGGCCACTGACATTAGCATGGTGTGTCACTTATACTTAGTCTTTTTACATTCTTCATTACACCATGGCATACTGTAATATTTCAATAGCAGTTCCATTAAATTGTAATGATTACCTAAAATTGAAATGTTTGATTTGTTCATAAATAGCAACTAAATGACTGAAAGATGATGACAATTTCTCAAACAATTTCATTGTATTTTGCTCACTTTCCTTAAATTTTAAAGAAATAACAACATAATAAACAACACCAAAACC
>NW_028256213.1:0-19911 GCF_971803275.1 Cyanistes caeruleus | reverse complement strand
TCACCCTTTTCCTTACATTGATGTTATCTCAATAGGAGTTGCTAGAATTAACTCTGCAACTGCTTTGGGACTTCTGCTCAGATGGGGAAGTGTTCAGGAATAGTGTCCAGGATGTATGGGACTGGCTGAAGAGAAGCAGAGCACAGAGGTGAAAAAATCCTCTCGGAATGGGTTACAGAGTGAGAAATTACATTATCCAATTTTATTTTAGAGAAGTAGAATAGATACTTAGAATCTTACCAAGCTACCATCTTAGAATCAAGCCAAGCGGAGCCAAGCTTAACTGGAAGATTTTAGTGATAGCCAAGGGAGTGGGGTTCTGACGATACTCCAATCTATAAACAAGAAAGAAGATTTTTCTTCATTTTACTTTGCAATATTCAGTAAGCTTTCTATTTTCATGCTTGCTTCTTTACTAGATGATAAACTCTGCTACACAGAACAAAGTAATTTCTATTGGTTTAGGACTTTGCATAGCCTTAAGCCAAAGCTACTGTTGATCATACATTGTTATAAAGTACACCTTTAGAGCTGTTAAATTTTATTAAGATACTTTGTTTGAGATTGTCAGTGTTTGGAATAAATGCTTCAAGATTTTCTGGCTTTTGCCTATTATAATTGCAAGAATGTTTAAGAAATGTTAGTTTTTAAGCTCAAGGTATGCACCTCACTTTTGCTTATGCACTTCAGAGTGGTATACTGTAGTAAACATATTTTATAGTACCGCACCATATATATATATTCAGAAAACATAAGTATTTAAAATTATATAATTAAAATTTAATCTGAAAGCAATATTCCTTTTAAGTTATTGGCATGGCTTTTTGCAAGAAGTGGAGAGTGTTTCAGCAGCTAAAACCAGCAACCTCCCCTAAGGCAATTATGTGGTGTGCCCTTAGATCATATTGCATGCAGCATCAGCTTGGCACTTTGGCTACCAGTGCCATACATCTTTGAAAATTATTGCCCCGTTCTTCAGAAGTCAACACAGCTTGTCATTATTGTGCTGTACATGTGATCTGATTTCATGTTCTGCTTGCTTTTGCATGCTGTGGTCCTTCAGCAAAGTAAGCAGAAATATTGGAGAAGAAAGGAAAAAATTCCCATTGACAGTATCTGTGCGTAGAGCACTCTCCCATTTCCTGAGATGTTACCAGGTTTTTGGATTCCACTGTTCTTCATTGTTTAATTGTCCAGCACTGAGTTATTTTTATTCCTGTGGACTGTAACACCCTTATCAATAGAATGGAGATAATTCCTTTTTTTTTAAAACACCTTGAAATCTGTTAACTGAAATAAGAACCATTTGAAATATCTCCTTCCTTCCTTCCTTCCTTCCTTCCTTCCTTCCTTCCTTCCTTCCTTCCTTCCTTCCTTCCTTCCTTCCTTCCTTCCTTCCTTCCTTCCTTCCTTCCTTCCTTCCTTCCTTCCTTCCTTCCTTCCTTCCTTCCTTCCTTCCTTCCTTCCTTCCTTCCTTCCTTCCTTCCTTCCTTCCTTCCTTCCTTCCTTCCTTCCTTCCTTCCTTCCTTCCTTCCTTCCTTCCTTCCTTCCTTCCTTCCTTCCTTCCTTCCTTCCTTCCTTCCTTCCTTCCTTCCTTCCTTCCTTCCTTCCTTCCTTCCTTCCTTCCTTCCTTCCTTCCTTCCTTCCTTCCTTCCTTCCTTCCTTCCTTCCTTCCTTCCTTCCTTCCTTCCTTCCTTCCTTCCTTCCTTCCTTCCTTCCTTCCTTCCTTCCTTCCTTCCTTCCTTCCTTCCTTCCTTCCTTCCTTCCTTCCTTCCTTCCTTCCTTCCTTCCTTCCTTCCTTCCTTCCTTCCTTCCTTCCTTCCTTCCTTCCTTCCTTCCTTCCTTCCTTCCTTCCTTCCTTCCTTCCTTCCTTCCTTCCTTCCTTCCTTCCTTCCTTCCTTCCTTCCTTCCTTCCTTCCTTCCTTCCTTCCTTCCTTCCTTCCTTCCTTCCTTCCTTCCTTCCTTCCTTCCTTCCTTCCTTCCTTCCTTCCTTCCTTCCTTCCTTCCTTCCTTCCTTCCTTCCTTCCTTCCTTCCTTCCTTCCTTCCTTCCTTCCTTCCTTCCTTCCTTCCTTCCTTCCTTCCTTCCTTCCTTCCTTCCTTCCTTCCTCCCTCCCTCCCTCCCTCCCTCCCTCCCTCCCTCCCTCCCTCCCTCCCTCCCTCCCTCCCTCCCTCCCTCCCTCCCTCCCTCCCTCCCTCCCTCCCTCCCTTCCTTGTAGTATGTGTTCCATCTCAGTCTTTCTCTTCCCTTTGAGCATCTTGATAAATTTTGAAAGCAATATTTTCAACTCTTTAGAGCTGCTGAAATTTTAATAAGATTACTTGTTCTGATAATATACTTCTCTCTCCCATTAGAGTATATATTTCAGGTAAATTTGATTGCCTCTTTAAGCTACATGCATCTTGAGAAATTATCTTAAAATAATTTGGATTTGTTTTGTACTGCCATAAGCCAAATGATTTTTTTAAGCCTTAAGCATAGTGTGAGGCAACACAAATTACCAACCATGGTAGGTTTTTTTGGATGTAGGTAATATTAAACCAAATCTTGAGTTGATTCTGATGTCAGAAAATTGTATTTAGAGCTGGATTTTTTTTGGTTGCCTTTTAAATTTAAAAACATGAAAAAGATGCTGAATATAAAAACTATTTTCAATGAAGCAATAATGGCAAAATAGAAAAGCATTAAAATGGAAAGTAAGCCATTTTCCCACTGTCTTGTCTGTTTAAGTGAAGACTTGCCAGCCTTCCAGCGTGCTGTGGGATGTGCTGCTCTGCGCAGTGTTCCTCTCCCTTGTTGATAACTGCATGGTGTATGGAGCATGTTTTTTTTTTGAGGACAGGTGGCTGTCTCAGCTACCAAAGAATGAAAAAGCTCTCAGAAAAATACAGCATGTTAGACTAAATGCTTATTAGCTTCATGCCATGTGAAGTTTATGGAGTTTACATCACTGAAGTTAATCAAGAAGTTGATTGGACATGGTCCCAGGTGACCTGCTGTTGTAGACCATGCTTGAGCAGGGTGGGGTGGGGCGAGGGACCTCAAGCAGTCCTTCTGCAGCTCAAGGATGCTGTGATTCTCTAAATTCAGCAGAATTCACTCAAATCAGGGCATGTCTGTATGTGTTAGTTTTCCTGCATCTCTGTCTTCTTAAAGGAGGAATTCTTCATGAAATTGTCAAAATAATTTCCTGGATTTTTATTTTGATGCAGTTTGAGTTCTTATATCATCAGAATAACAATATTTAAAGTGTTACAGTTCTGTGTAGATATTTCAACATCCTTATTATTGTAATGCTTGACTATCATGTACACAGAATGCTTTGTTTCTTGGAAACTTCCATTAGTATCTCTTACAACCCTGTTGAATAAGTATTGTGCTTGGAATTCACATAATGCATCATTTCACTCAACCAGATTCACATTCAGCCAGAGGTTCATAAACCTTTTACTGTTGACTGGATGTCAACAGTGTCAAAAGTGACAGACACCATCATTGGCAGTGGTCTTGACAGCAACTAATACTGTTGGCATGGGAAGTGATCATGTCTGTGTCAGGCTGCTTGCCAGCCTGAAGTCATTAATGGTACTTGTACTCAGAGCAGCTACTCTAATGGCCTTTTCTTAAAGTCTGCATTATGGTAAGTCCTATTGCTGTAATTCCAGTCCTTCTACCAGACCTCCTGACTGGCAGAACTTGGAACATAGTACAAATATAAATGTTGGCCTCAAATTTTAGTTTCTTTTTAAGACAAATGCTTTAATAATGCAAGCCATTTTTTCTTTCATTATTACTATCATAGATTTTCTTATATGAACCAAGCATATTTTAGGGGGACCTTAACTGCCCTTAGGAGTGTTCATCTTTTTGAAGTTACAGCAAATAAAGCACTTACCACTTCTGAAACCACATGTATAGAGATAGATCTCTGTTTCTACTTCTAATATAACATGACAGGCAATGTGAGGAAAAGTCAGTGTCTGAAAACTCATAATTCTGCAGGTGGTTTGGAGTGAGATTCTTCTTATATACATTTTCTTGTCAGCTGAATGTTCTCCTAAGTGCTGTTAAAAAGTATTTTTAGTGGGCTTGTATACTGAGAAAAGCATCTGTAATAAGTTGAATGGTAATCCTTTGTATCTCTGTCTTTCACCATCAAATGTTGAGAGCGTACAGGTGACAAGTTCCTTGTTTATAGAAAACAAAATTTTTTCAGAATAACTGAATCATTATTTCGTCCCCAAACCATTGGGCTTTAAGAAATGTCCTCTGTATTAGCACTGACAGCTGCTGTATTTATGTAGGTCATTTCTTTGTGTCTTTGCTTCTCCATCTCAAAAGAAGAAATGAAATGAATATATCATAGAAGTAGGGAACTTCCACCGGGAGACTCTACTCAGAGTTGAGTCTTTGAGTGAAGGTATCCAACTTTCTTCAAGCTGAAAAAACTAAGTGATAGCAGAAACCTTCCAATTAGCTAAATTCAAGTTTGACTAGACCAGACTCAGATAATCTAAAACAAGATAATTGTTTAACTAGGGGAAACTCTTGTCTGCTAGGTGAATCTCATTTGAGTCTCTTAAAAAGGAGGAATTGTTCCAACTTCAGAATTTTCCTGAGCCATGCAAACCATGCAGTTTCATCTTGTCTCCAGAACAGTGTCTTCCTTCCAGTTTGTCAGAGGTTTGCCTTGGAAGTCTCTCTGGCAGCTTTTGAAATGTAGATTTCTTCAGTGCCCTCCTTTTCTGATGGTCCATAGCAGGCACTGCCAGTGCAAAGAAACTCTGAGGAGCAGAGCAGTCTCTTGTGTGGCCCCAGGGAAGTAGGTAGGGCAGCATAATGCAGTGGCCTTCCTCCTCTTCTTCGCTTGCCTCCTTTCTGGGTTAAACACATAGAAGGTAGGTACATGAGAAACTGAAAACAAACTAAATAATTCTACCATCTGTTACAAGCCATCAAAACAGAAGTAGGATAAAATATGAATTCATAACAGCTTTAAAAATATAGTGCAATTTGGAGAGTAAGCAGGTGAATGTTTATGTAACATAGCTTGCCATGGGAAAACTAAGTAATGCATTTTTGACATGTTAATGGTTTTACAGCTTCTTAAATAGAATTGGAGAAATTTATCCAGATACCATTTCAAATAGTCACTATCACCACAGAGCTAGGGAAGGCTCTGTAGATGCTCTTCTTCCTGAATAGATGGACAAATACAACATCTGTAATTTGCAGCATATAGATATTACTTCCCTCTTTTCTTTCATAAATTGGCGGGTTTAATTAATCTTTTTGTTTCTGGTTGAGTTGCTTCTCTTTTGGCTGACTTCACTCCCTGTAGGAGCCATTCTGTCCAGTGGTGCAGAAAACCATGTCTGTGATAAGAAGCTTGATGAATCACGAGCAGGGATAATTTATACAGAGAGTTGTTCTTGTATTATACTGGATATGCAAATAAAATGGGTCATGGGACAAGGATTTTTGTAGTGGGACTTAGTACAGACTCACCTCTGAGATCAAAAATGATCTACAGTGGTGGGGGAATATTGATTTTTTGGTTATGTGCTTACTTACAATAAGCTTGGCTATCTTTTAGAAAGTTTCAAAGAGACTAAGGGTGTTTATGAGCAGTGTAGTAACCAAGGGGCTGTCTCTTCACCAAACTCCTACATTCCTTTTTAAAAAAAATATTTTACACGGCAATGATTTTTATTTTTCTCTGCAGTTTGTGTCTGTGTGTAAAAAGGCATGTTGCCAAACTCTAAATTTCTTTGGATTGCTTCTGAACAAAACACAAATTTTGGCAAAGAACAACTTCTAGAAGGTTTCCTTAGCTAAAATGTTAGGATAAATAGTGTCGATCCTGAGAGAATGACAAAAAACATCTGTTCTTCAGGAGTGAAAGCTGTTCTCCACAATATGGGAGTTTTCTGTGGGCTTTGCCTTTTGAGTGTGAGATGTTTCTGGAACTCAGGCCATGGTTTCACAGTAGGCAAGAAAAGAATAAAGAGAATTCTTGATTTTAAGTCATTGCATTAATACAAATTAATGTAGAAATTGGTTCCTTTGTATTACAGCATAATTTCAGAACCAGTAGCTTATGGAATGTACTTACTAAATGCAAGTACTGTCTAAGTACTGTTTAGTTGAATAGATTTAATTGTGCTTCATTGAGAAGGGTTTAACACCATTTGAGGACTTCTTTCTTATCTTTCTTATCAATAACATTTGTATTTAGAAATATGTGTATGTGAAAAAAATTTAAAGTAATATCCTAAACTGCTAACCTAAAATTAAGAGTGTGAATGTGGAAAAAAATTATTCATAAAGTAATAAGATGGGCTATTTATTGCATTACGATAATTAAGAACATACTTTTAATGAATTAAAACCATTTTGAGAAAACCAGGTGGTTGAAGTTGGGACTGAGTCAAGAGACATCATACTTGCAAATGAGGGAAGTGGTGATAAGTAACACAATGTGCTGTTGGTAGGAATTGTTGACCCAGTCTGCTCTGTGCTCTTCAAGTCATCCATTAGATCTTCAAACTCCAGCATGTCTCTTACAGAGCATAAACTGTTTCTTCGTTATTAACTGCTTGCTAATAAAGAATTAAGAGTCTAATAGCATAAGCCTAGAATGATGCCCTTTCTCATGATTTCAAGGAAAGGCTATTTTAGTCTACTCAAACTGAAGGAATTTCTTTCTTGTCCTGATTGGAGGTGGTTTGTTGTCAATAGAGGGGTTTACAGCTGTGCCAAAGTCAGCCTACAGTTCCATCAGCTCCAGCAGTTGACTGGAAGGATGGACGCTAAGTTTGTGCATTCAGGTACATATGAAGGGAGCACAGCCTTTTAGCTGTGTATAGCCCTCCTTTGGTTTTTTTGTATATTGGAGTACTTCCTGCTACAGTTTACTGTGGACCTGATTTTCTGAGTCTGAGGGAATTTTCAGCCTGTCAGTAGCCAATTCTTCCCAAGGCTACTGACAGGCTGAAAACTCTCTTCGACTCAGAAAATCAGGTCCACTGTTTACAGCAGAGTTCAGTTTTTTGAACTATTCTGCAGAGAAAATGCTGGCCTATTAAGCAGTTGCCTTGCAATGTGCAGTATAGAAAACTGAGTGTTGGTGTTAATGTTGCCTGTCAGTCTCGGCAGTCCTGTACTGTCAAATTTCTAGTAAACAGGAACCCAATGTAAATGATACTTGGGTTATTTTCAGCTAACTCATTCAGCAAAACAGTGAGTAGTTAGCCTTAAGATGTTTTTTGTAAGTCTATCCCAAGCAGTTAGTGTTGCATGTGTTCAGTGTTGTCTTTTAGTACACTGGGTGCTGGGTCCAGTAGTGTTTAACCTCTTCATTAATGAGCTGAACTGCAAGACAAAATGAACCTGCAGCATGTTCACAGATAACACAGAACTGGAAGGAATAGCTGATGCATGAGATAAATGTGTTGCAATTCAGAAGGACCTGGACAGGCTGGAGAACTGGGCAGACAGAAAAATTATGAAGTTCAACAAAGGAATACACATCTTGCATCTGGAGAATAATACCTACAGGCACTGGTGCAGGCTAAGGAATGAACATCTAGAAAGTAGCCTTCCAGAAGAGGTCCTGGAGTCTTCATCCTTGGAAACCTGCATAACTGACCCTGCTTGAGCAGCAAGGTTGGACAAGATCTCAAGATGTCCCTGCCAACCAAAATGATTCTGCATGAGAACCAAGACTTATTACACATACTTATTACACATACTATGGAAGTGATACATTCAAGAGACAGAGAAGTAACAGAAAATGAAAGGCAGATTTTGGAGATTTTATCTTCATAATCATTTTAAATTTCCCTTTTGTTAAAATGGAAGCTTTGAAGATGACTTTCTTTCCTCCCATGCACTACTGGAATCTTTTGCCTGGGCTCAACTTCTGTCTTCTCTGTCCATGGGTTTCTTGCTGCTGCTGGTACAGCCATCCTAAGCAACAACTTTTCTTTGACTGGTGATTTCTTCTCCTATGATGATATCAGACTTGCTTGACTTATGGATTTTGATGGGAGTTTCTAGATCCTGTTTATTTATTTATTTTGAATCCTTTTTAATTCTAAACAGCTAAACAAAATTTCTGTAATAAATTGGAAGGGCCAGTTGTGGTTCTGTCCTGACATTCCGGATCAAATATTTTTTGCTTTCTGGTCCTGACTTTTTCCTGCTTTGTGATGGGAGACCAGGCAGAACTGAAAGAAGGTATCTTTTGGGGTGATGGAGGGAAGCGCCATGAAAGTGAGACTGGGATATGAGAGTGATTTGAAAGACAGATGGACTTAGAAGAAGAGGAGAGGAAATTAGGAGAATTTGTTAGTGGAATACCCAAGAGGGAGACATATTAGGTTAGTCCCTAGTTAGACTTAGGGAAGATGTAGCAAGGTAGAGCTGTGGGATATTTGTATTTGCATAACATTGGTATATGTAATTTTATGTGAATTTTCTCTCAGACTTTGCAATGGTTTTCTAAGAATAGGTGTATCCTACAGCCCTACCAAGAATAGGCAGGGAATCTTAAGAAAATAATGATTTAAAAAAAAAATAAGTGGGAAGGAAAGCTGAAAAATTAAGTAGAAAGTGGAAACGCATAGCAGAATAAGCAATAGGGAAGAAATAGCATAACTGAAACTCGAAGGGATAATTAATGGAGGAAGAAGATGGCAGTAGTTGGGTGCAATGTGGGACTGAGCAGTTGCCATCTCTGTCTCTGAGGGAATCATGTTGAAAACTGCTCAGTTATGTGCCAGTTACGTGATTGAAGTCACTGTAGACATTTTCTGAAAAAAAAAAATTGCCACTCCCAGCATATTAGAAAGTGTTCTGGAAGGCTGCTAGGTTTTGAAAAAAGAATTAAAAAGTAGTGGCAAAGTTTCCTGATTTATCTCAATTGACAAAGATTAGTCAGCTTTGAATGTGTGATCTAGGTGTACATATTACCTGACAAAATAATAGTCATTCACAAGTTCTTTTTTAGTCATTTATTTGTGCTACAGCGTTCTCTTCCACCAGGGTGGTGGAGCATGCTGATTTTCCCTGGGGAGAGACTGGTGAGGTGAGAAAGCTGGTCTTTTATATTAAAAAAACAAACAAACAAACAAAAAAAAATCAAGTTCATAAGCCTCTCATTTAAGTTTTCTGGTTTAGTAACAGTCTCAATAGCAAAGGGCTGGAGTTTAACTCTTTAATACATAAAGTTACCTGGATAAAGAGTAATGTTTTTCCCAGAGGAACCACATGGGAGTTCAGTGCACTTTTTCTTTTAAAATATTCTTAATAATTATTCATGCATATGTGGATCAATGTGAAGAACTGTTTATTGATGTTAATTTCAAATGAGATTACTCCTTTTATTTTTCTTGCTTTTAGATGTGACAAATTTATGTCTGTTATATGTGTGTACTGATCTCATGAATATTTTTCTAGGTTCCATGGGGTTTTTTCTTAGTGAGCTGAGGTAGATCTTTGTTAATGGGAAAACATTTAAATCCTAAGAGGAGAATTTAGCCTCTTATGACAACCAAGTCTGGTATGATGTAGTGCCACTGTTGGCATCCACTTGTATTTCCATGACCAATTTATCTCATCATCATGTATTTTCACATTGTCAGTTGAAAATGATGCACTGTGTGATCAGTACTAGCTCACTAAATTCTTCTGTGCAGAGTTGAGAAAAGTCAAAAATTAGTGGAACACTTAATTTTTAGCTGATACTATTACTGAAAATATTTTGATGCCTTCAGAGAGAAGATGCTCAAGAAAAGTAGAACATAAGTGGTATAATATTTATTTCCACTAGCATTACTTCTATTTTTGGAAGCAGGTCTCATAGAACTCATTTTACAGGAAAAGAATACAAATTATTTCCCCACTCTTCACCACTACTCCTCTCTAATTTTCTTTCTCTCTTCCCATCCTGCTTTTAAAATTAGACTTCTAAGAAGTCTTTTAAAAAGCAGCCACTGGGGGACACGTTCATTATATCTGCTCCTCTTCTTGCTTATTGAGCCTTAAGTTAAATGATTGAAGTTGGGACAGCAGTTGCAAGCAATTGAATTGATGAGTTGGAGGAAAAGCCAGCAGGTGAATTCAGCAGGGTGTTCTTTTTATGATGTAGCTCCTTGATTACCAAGAAAACAGTGCATCATATTTTTTGCAGATAGTTGGTCCAGATAGTAACACATGCCCCATCTCTAACCCATTAATCTGTAGAAAATCTGAAGCTGGAAATGAATGAAGAGTAGAAGTAGGTGGATGATATTTGCTCCTTGGAGGTTTGGTTTACAGGCTAGGAAGGCTATGCAGGAGGTGAAGTC
The DNA here is from genome assembly GCF_971803275.1 of Cyanistes caeruleus. NCBI lineage: Eukaryota > Metazoa > Chordata > Aves > Passeriformes > Paridae > Cyanistes > Cyanistes caeruleus. The sequence continues at coordinate 9,560 of NW_028256213.1, read as the reverse complement.
GATACTTTGATTATGTCTATGGTATTGACTGTTCAATTTTCATAAAATTATCAATTCTATAACACTTGGGAAATAAAACCCAAAAGAAGCTCTTGTCTTCCAGGCTGCTTTTTTATCCATCATCCCACATAAATTATTCTGGATCGAATTAATAATGTAGATATTTGGTGTTTGAAAACAGAAGATGTATGCTATGAATTAAAAAAATATGAAGGTAGTTATGTCAAAATAAGATGTTCACACAAGGGAAAATTTTGTTTCTTTTCAGAGGAAAGAGGAGTTGCTACTCTTTTATAAATAATAGAAGGTTCTGTTTGCCAGAAATAGTCTTACATAAGTAGGCCTAGTAAGTAGCTATTCTGTGTATGGAATCAGACAAATTTTTGGTTTTTAAGTTTCACCACTGCTAGTAAAAAGTGGTTTCACATCTTTCCAGTACGGTTTGGGTAGTGTAATGGCATCAAACTCTAAGCATTTCTATTTGTGTTTGCGTACACAATGAAATTAAGAAGCAATGGAGGTATACAAGTAGCACCAGTGCTGTGATGAAGTGCTCTTAAAATAAGTATGCACAAGTAGAAGTGTCTGGAGATATAAAATATTCAGAGGGTTGAATTAATGACCGAGAAAGACGGTTTGATGTTTTGAAAGTTTCTTTTTAAAAAAAAGAATCAATTATGTATTAATATAAAGCTGTTTGATTAGCCGTCGGCAGCGGGTGGAGGCCGGGCTGGCCGATCCCAGAGTGGGGCACAGGCTGGCAGCATCTCGGGGTGCACGGTCACTCAGGGGCATGAGGAGAGCATGTCCTGCTGCACTGCTGCCCAGAGGGCTCTCCTGGCATCGGGGTGCAGGCAGCCCTAAAGTGGTCAGCGCCAGGATTTCTCTGGGCTGACTGCAAGAGGTGTTTCCTGCTAGCCTAAAGCCAGCACAGCTCCCAGCTCCTCCTTCACAGTGACCTCTGAAATGCATGGCGTGCATAAAGATGGAATTGTGTGTTGTCATTTAGAAGCAGCTTCTATTAGGCAAAATTTTTTAAAATAGATTCTGGAGGAAGTAAAAATCATTACTCATCAAAAATAAGCTGTAATAGAAGATGTTCTGACATTCATTTCAGAATGCTTTTTAAGGACTTTTTCTGCAACTTCATATGAAACCCCAACTGTCCCCAAGTTAATTGTAAAATAAAACCTTAGGCAGAAGAAAGTTTCCATGTGTTTTCTTTGTGTGTGTGTATATATATAGCTAGTTAATGGTCTGTGTAAATAAGGACTGTACTTACTGCCTAAATGATCCATCTTGCTGATACCGCTGTGAAGCCTTATCTGTTGTTATCAGAGCTGAGCTCCTCATTTTGGCAAAATCTCAGCTGCCTTTTTTTTAATACATTTTTTCATCTTTCTGGTAGAACCCAGATCACACTTAACAGTTTCAGTCAAAAAAAATCACAAAGTCAGTGTTAATGTGAACTTTTCTCACATGAATCTGCAAATGGTTTCCCTTTTCTTTGGCTTCTGTGTCTATAAAGTCCCAGAGAATGGTCTAAATATAGGCCTAAGGATCGTAGAGTTCTGGATTAGCAAATGCCATTAAAAGTGCCTCTTAAGTTCCGATCTTTCTACAAAGTATATGTAAAATTAAAGTGTGAATTTTCTGGATCATGTTTTCAAGCTTAAAAAGGGATTGTTTCTTTAGTTTGCATTTTCTCCATGGGAGCTGCCATTTTATTGATGCCATTTAGCAGAGGGCCCAGTTTACAGGAGCATGCTGAGAAGTTTTTTGTAGAGAACACTGGAAATCAGAACATTCTAAGTTGTAAAACATCCCGCTGATTTTATTTTCTAATAAAATGTTTAAAGGTTTCTGTATTAACCAAAATAGGTTAGCCAAGTTAGCACCCTGGGGCTTCAGTCTTCCTGCTTTTTACTAAGACTGTGTAGCTTACAGAGATTGTTCAAAGCTCACAGGATGGTTTTGATCAACCACCACTTCAAATCAGTGGTTTTTGGTATTGGCTTTTATAAAATGTGATAGTATCACTGACTAATCTGACACAGTATCTTTGGAGTATGTCTGATGTTGACTCCTTTTATTTGGGTAGCAGCTACTAAGCCTAGTGAAGAAGCTGAGGATTTAAGGCTTGTCTTATCTCTAACAATATCATGGCATTTTTGTGTTAAGCTTCTTTTTTTACTACTGCTGTCCCACAGATGGTGCAGGCACTGCCCACATACTTCTCCAGCCTTTTTCATCACGGGGTTGAAAAAACCTTTAAAATCCTTATTGATCATTAAGCAGATGAAATACATTGAAATTTATTTGGTATTCTGCAGTTGATGTGTATTGCCCTGCTGACCTTAGGCTAACTTCTGTATAATGGAGGCATGTAATTGTCCTTCAGAACTATGGTCTCAGTGTCAAGGGTCAGGTACATAAAATTCAGGACAGAACGTCTCTCTTCAACATGTTAGAGGAAGATGGTGAAAATGGACATACTGTAAGGACTGCCTACAGTAGGATATTTGGAAGCTCTTCCTAAAAGTGAGGAAAGATACCATCAGACCATAAGGTTCTCCAGCAATACTGGTCTCTTTGTTCATGGTTCAGCCCATTTTCTCTGTGTTCTCTTCCCTTCCACCTCCCACTCAATTTTTAATAGAAGCAGATGTTTCCGGCAGTCACAACTTAGAATCTTTAGGGTTTTTTTTGATTGATACGTACCAGCCTGGAATTTATTTTTTAGTTGAAGATCTGCATCTGCCAGACATCCAAGGGTACTCCTTTTGTGGCTTCCCAAAACAATTCAGGGGAGCAGGTGCTTTCCTTGAAATTCCTGCATGCTGCAGTGAAGAGGAAATGTCAGTCTAAAGATGCCCCTTGGGTGCGTCTCAGTAACTGCTTAGGAGTTAATAAAATCCTAGCTCAGGAGAACTGTTGCACTGGCCCAAAAACCAGCTCTCCTGGTGTAGTCATGGTGCCTGACACTGAGACAAGGAGGTATGAAAAAAACAGCCAGTGAACTGCTCCTCCCCACCCTACCCCCACCCCTCATTTCTCCAGGATTTCTATCCAGAAGACATCTTCCAGGTTTCTTCTTCTTAAGGTCTCTTTCCTGACAAGTCTTAGGCAGTGAGATCAGAAGATGATAAATTCCACTTAGTTGTTAGGAGCTGTTGTGAATCTGAATTTAAACTAAACAAAATTTATGTGATTATAAATAATATATAAATTATATAGTTGTTTGAAATTGCAAAAATCAGGTAGTATGATTTAAACTATTGCTAAGTATTTTGACAACAGTGGTTAAGGGGAAAAAAAAGGATGCCTTCTTTAATAATCATAATCATATTACTGATTTTGGTTCATTAATAAGAAAACATGAGTATCTGCTGAAAAGTAAGTGGGAAACTTGGCACAAAGTATATCTTATTATATATTATATAGGAATATTATATATTTCTTGGTTGTTAATTTCTAAGATTCAGTCCATAGTTCTGATTCGGGGTGATGTGGGAAAAAATGGGATGTAGGGAAATGACAGAAACTTCAGAGGTCATGGCAGGAAATGGACTTTGTGGAGCAATCTCTTGAATATTCTCTTGATCTTTTGGATAAATTTTGATTTCTTAAATTAATTTTATAGGGTGTATAATGCTTTTAGTCAATCTAGTAAAAATATTATTTTTTAGTTTGGGAAAGTGAGAACGGTCTTCAATTATTGTGTTTCTTTGGCTCATTTCTTAGTTGCTAAATTCTTCCTCTCTGGGTACAACCTTTCAAAGATCAGCAAAGAAAATACTAATAAGCCATGAGACTGTTGCTGCCAGTCTAATGTAATTCCCTTTGTAGTGAAGGCAGAACAGAAGAGGAAAAGGGCAGCCAATTCTCCACAGTATGGAGAGAATGCCTATATCTTGGCTTCAGTAAAATGGAAATAAATATGGAATGGAATTAACTGATTATCTGACAAAAGTACTGCATCTTACTGAAATTCCATTATGTGAAAATACATAGGAACTTGATCACAGTGAAGAGACTGAGCATGGAGCATTCCCCTGAATATGCAAAAGTGCAAGTGGCTAAGTTAGCCAGAAGATGCATGTATGGATAAAGTGCATTCTGCACGCACAGACATGGATTAACCACATCTGAGCCACTGGAAGATGTCTTGCTGCTATGCATTAAAAGAGAATGTCTTTAAATCCAGCTTATCTGGCTTCACAGGGATGGCTTTGGCATTGGAGAAAACTTGTTTGACAGCAAATGTAATCCATCAAACTGAAAGGGATCTTGCTTAGATGAGAGGGACAATCCTTTTCCTTGGCCCAGTGGGCTTTTCAAATGCTGTTGGTTGATGAAATGTTAATCTGTATGCTAATTTTATCAATAGGATCCTAAAGTCTCTGGTGGCATGTAAAAATGTCAGTTTCTGGGCCCCAGGTCAGATAAACCTGTGCAAAGTATGGAATTAATCTAAAATTTTGCTAGATATAGAACATATTTTAGAAATCAAATAAAGATTTTTTTTTTTACAGTGATTCTTACAAATCTTGGTACAGATGCAGCTAAGGTTGTGCAGGAAGCCTGTAAATGTAAAAAGATTGCTTTTTATCATCTGGCAATCAGGAGTGATCCCTGATGACTGGAAAAATAAAAATGTTGCACCTATGCAGAGGAAGAACAACACCTATAGGGTTGTTGATCTCTCCACAGTATGAGGGAAGATTATGGAACAAATTATTCTAGAACTCATTTCTGAGCACATAAGAGACAAGAAGGTGTTGAGAATGGCTGGTATGGCTTTACTAATGACAAATCACACCTGACCAGCATAATTGCCTCCTGCAAATGACTGGCTCTGTAAACAGTAGAAGTGTATTGAATGTTGTTTCACATGTGCTTCAGCAAATTCTTCAGCAAATTCTTCAGTAGTATCCCAGCAAGCAACTTGAGGACTGGTGAGTGCTGGTTGGATTGCTACATTCCAAGGCTGGTGGTCCACATCCAAAATACAATTGACAACTCGCTACTAGGACTGTCCTTCAGGAACTGATGGTGGGAACAATGCTGTTTGATGGGATGTCTGTCATGATTACAGACTTACCTGGCAATCACCGGACTCTTGGCTGAGCTTGGCTGCCAAACCTGTTTTGGTCCCCACGTTTGGGCTCCAGGCCTTGTTACCGAGACTTGCAGCATCTGCCTGCCTCGTTGTCTTGCTCAGTGGCTGGCTCCTTGCTTTGCAGAGGTACTCTTGTTTCTTCTAGACAAAAACAGTGCTGTTCTGAGCAGGGTGTTGGAGTAGATGAAGTCCAGAGACCCCTTACAGCCTACATTTTTTTTTATTTATTCTGTGAAATATGGCTGTTCTCCAGCCAAAATCTTATTGGCTGCTTTGTGAGGCCTTAGCTGTTGGTATTTAGTAATTTTTTGTTAAAATAGATATAGATTATCAGGCAGCCATTTACTGAGATAAAATGAACAAGGTGAGCTTCTTTCTCTTTTCTCTCATAATGAGATGTATACAAAGAGAGAGGGCAGATGGCTGGGGTCTCTTCCTTAGATTTCAGTGGGGATGCCTAGAGGAGTTCTGAAGGGAGAACCTCTCACTCTGCCGGAGCTGCAGGGACGATGGTCTGCAAACGGTGGTGAGCAGGCATCTCTGTCACGATTGCTGCTTGTCTCAGTACAGCTTCGCTCCTGCACCACCTGTCTCCTGGTGGGGCAGAGGAACAAGTGAGGTCTGCCGTACATGTCTTACACCTTGTGATGGGGTGATGTTAGTGCTGCTGCCCTGAGGGATTAGCTGCCAAACGGGGGAGGTTCAGTGTGTTTCTCCTCAGCTGTTAACTGTGCTTCACAGTGGGAGAGGGTGAGAAAGAGTGTGTGCTGTGTAGCCTGCTTCCAACACCTTGGTCTCCCTTATAGCAGCTCAGAGAAGAGGTGCCTGCAGCCAAGCAGGTGTTTCCTCTAATAGCAGACCCCCATAATTTGTGCATGGAGCAGCAGATCTGTGGTTGCTCCTGGAAGCCAGGAATACTCAGAGTGAAAGTGGCTGTGACACTTTTGCACTATCTCTGCAACTGGAGGGCTGGGGCAGCATCCTCTGCTCACTCCTCCTAGAGCTGGTTCCACTGGCTTGTGCTGGAAACGAAGGCAGATGTGGCAAGAAAAAATGATCAGATGCTTATAGCTGGTTTACTGCTGGCACTAGCTATGCCAGGCAGGGTAGAATCATTCTGCATTTTGCTGTTACCTTAATTCTGCTCCTACACAGTTCTAATTATAATCCTGATATGATCTAATTAAAAAAAAAGCCACACAAATCACTACTCCCTGTACTGCCTGATTGATTCTAAAGCCATGAAACAGTGAAAGCTGGGCAGGCTTAGCAACTCTGGAGGATCCCTGCTGCAAACTCTGACACATACTTCTTGAATCCTGGGTGGAGAACATGTAAGAATAAACTGGATTGGTAATTAGGAATATTGTCAGTAAACTCTCAATATTAAAAAGTATGCTGTCCAGATAATTTATATTAGTAAGTAGATGTCCATGTGACGGTCTATACACAAATAAGCAGCTGCAGGTATTTTTTTGGGAAGATGACTGTGCAGCCATTTTTGTATTTGAAGCTTTTCTGAGTAGGGAGTCACTTCATTTGTACTACGGTTTGTAATTCCAACTCTGCCACTAAAACCCAGTGTGATTTTAATGGTTTTTAATCTACATTTGAATATTGCATGCTTATTTGTTTTCACCAGAGATTTGCTATTGATTGAATTCTTAAATGGTGTCCCTGCTGGCAGAATTGCTTCCTACTAGTTAGCATCTGTCTGCCGGATCAGGGGCTCTGGGTTCATATCCTTGCTTTCACTGACACAAATAGGATGGCTTAGCACATCTTTCTTTTTTTGTCTCTCCGTCTTTATTTGTAGTTCTCCACCTCCGTAAATCCTTCTGTCTTTTCTCTTTTTTCTTTTCCTCTTAACTTCTCACATAGTGAAGCTAACAGAGGAGGGTGTGTGGGATGAGGAGTAGAAAAGGGGGAGAGAAAGTGAGAGGGAGAGTGAGGGAGACAAAAGAGAGAATGTGAGAGGTGAGGAGGAGGTGGTAATGAAGGTGGAAATAGAACAAAAAGGGAGGGGGAGCAGGTGAGTGGAAGGGAGAATTAAATAAGGAGGGCATGTGCGGGGGAGAGACTGCTTCTAGATTTTTAGACCAAAGGTATAGCAGTCATTTTTTTTCCTGCTTACAGGAGGAATAATTAGAGCAAATGTTGGTCCTGAACCTCTTCTGTCAGGCAGTTAATTTTCAAAGCCCTGAATGGATCACTTTATTTTTATTCTTACCTCCATATGTACAAAAGCTTGTAGTATTAAACGTGTTTGCTCACTGGTCAATGTGGGGAAGTGGCTGCAGGGACATTTACTCTCCCAGTTGTTGTATGGGAAAATTTTTTGACATAAAGTTCCAGTTTTAGCAAAATGAATCTACAAGAGTGTTTGTGTACTAGTTACCTTACCATGCACCTGCTCTTCTTAGCTGAGGTTTAATTTCTGGAGATTCTTGAAATCATTGCCTGCTGGAAGCAAGTTTTGTGGCCAGCACAGAATAGCTGGAAACAACTTCCCTGTTCATCTACTGTCTTACATAATCCACCTTTTCCTTCACTTTGTGAGTATTTTCCACACTGTCCCTTTCTCTGGTATGAAAAAGTTGAAGGAAAACAGTTTCCCCCACCAAGACTCTAGAGATGATGGATGACTATTTGCAGACTTGTTTTTCTGTGTAAGATCCTATCTTTTTGGTCTTTTGGTCAGGAAGGCATAGCACTGTTAACTGTGAGTGTGAAGAAGTATAGAGATGGCAGGCAGCAACTTGCAGAGTGGCTCTGCCTGTCATTGCTGAGACGTCTTCATGCATTTTACATGTCTTTATTCTGTATTGTGCAGCAACAGGGACATTCAGCTCATCATTTACTGCTGATATTCTGTCCATTAATAGAAAATGTTGATTTCATTTGCTCATAGTGAGGAGTTATTGAATATGTGCACCAAACAGTTACTCACTAGAAGCCTTCCCTGAGCAACTTTATGGTGCTGGGCAATTACAAATTAAAATGGAAAGTGTGCTTTGGTGCTTTGCTTTTCTGTACTTGCAGGATGTCTGGGGAAATACTGCAATGGAGAAATTCCATGTTGAGGTAATTCTAGAAATCATATTCACATTAGAAATCCCCAAACCGTACTTTATTTTAAAATGTTTTAATGAGCTACCATATTCAGTACATTAATCTGTCAAAGAGAAGTGCGTGGGAATACATTTCAAACCCCAGAGTCGAATTGAGGGAACATGTTAGAGATGACGTCCTAAGTTTTCATGATGGAAGGTATGGGTTTGTTCCCTCATACCTTTCTCTGTATTAACTTGCAGTGGGAAGCCACTGTGGACATTATTGTGGTGTAATAAGAATGAAAGAAAATCTGAAATAGGGTAATAATTGTGATACTCTTTAGCAATCATAGAAATGTCTTTATTTTATACTTCTGTAGTGAGTTGACCTTTCTGTGAGTCAGGCACCCACCAAAGCCTCCCTATCACTCCCTTCTGCATCTGAACAGTGGAGGAAAAATATAATTGAAGAGTTTATGGGTTGAGATAAGTACCAGAAGAAATCACCCAGCAAATACCATTGTGGGGAAAACAGGCTCTAATTGGAGATATTAATTGAATTTATTACTAGCAAAATCAGAACAGGATAATGCGAAATAAAATAAGACCTTAAAAACACCTTTTCCCCGCCCCTCCTTTTCATCTCTACCACCTCCCCTCAGCAGTACAGGGAGACAGGGAGTAGGAGTTTTGATCAGTTCACCACAGGTTGTTCTTGATGCTGCTCAGGAGAGGAGTCCTTCCCCTGCTCCACTGTGGGGTCCCTCCCATGGGAGACAGTTCTCACAGACTACTCCAATGTGGGTCACTCTTCCACACGGTGCAGTCCTCCAGGCACAGCTGGCTCATGCTTTCCTCGTGGGGTCACAAGTCCTAGCTGGAAACCTGCTCCAGCATGGACTCCTCTCTTCATAGGTGTGCAAGACCCCGCTCCAGCATGGGCTCCCATGGGTTTACAGCCTCCTCCCAGCCATCCACCTGTTCCACTGTGGGTCTCCTCCCCAGGCTGCAGGTGGATCTCTGCACCCCTGTGTCCCTCCAAGGGCAGCAGGGGCACAGCTTCTTCACCATGGGCTACACCAGGGGCTGCAGAGGGATCCCAGCTCTTGGGGGTTTCCTGGAGGAACTCCTTCCCATCCTCCACTGATTCAGTGTCTGCATATCTTTCCTCTCAGAGGTCCTCATCCTGCTTTTTGCAATTACAACTGTGTAATAATTTCTTTTTCTTAAGTATATTATCACAGAGGTGTTATCACCATTTCTGATTGGCCCAGCCTTGGCCATCAGGACATCTGTCTTAGATCCAGCTAGAATTGGCTCTGCCAGACATGGAGGAAGCTTCTAGCAGCTTCTCACCCTGTAGCCTCCCTCCCCACCCTGCTGCT
>NW_028256212.1:0-20000 GCF_971803275.1 Cyanistes caeruleus | reverse complement strand
TGTAAGTGATAATAAAAGGTCTCAAAATCTTAGAAAATTCGGGGACTTAGAAAGGAAGTTAGGTTTGGAAAGGCCTTGTAAAAGTAGGCCCTGGGAAATGTTAGGCCTTGTACTTGCTAAAGATCAGGTCAAACTGCACCTGTGTAATCAGTAGATGATCATGATACAATTGTTAGATGTGATTGGATATAATTATTGTTTAAAGAACATGAGGAACAATGTTAGGGGCCTGGGGGATCACGAGAAATCCATGCTTGGGTAAAAACAATGCGTACAATAGAACAATGTAAGTTTCATAATTAATATGTAAGTTATGTAATGATAGAGTATAAAAGATGTTCACTTCAAAACCAAGATGGGTCAGATTTGGGTATGTGTACCCCTGACACCCAGAGCTCTTAATAAAGCACCTGCATATGATCATTTGCGATTATGTCTGTTCCTGAATGCTAACGATTTCATCAGATTTTACTGGAATTTTGTGAGATATTTGTGGAATTTTATGGAATTTTTGTGGAATTTTGCAGGATATTGAGGGCATTTTGTGGGATGTTTCTGGAATTTGGTAGGATTTTGAAAAGATTTAGGTTTTTTTTTTAATTTTTCAGCAATTTCGTGAAATTTTGCTGAAATTTAATGGGATTTTGAGAAAATTTAAGTAATTTTAAGGGATTTTTCTTGAATTTTCTGGGATTATCTTGAAATTTGAGGGATTTTTATTGAATTTTGTGGGATGTTGAGAAAATTTAAACATTTTTCTGGGATTTTTCTGGAATTTTATGGGATTTTTTTTGAATGTTGTGGAATTCTCTGGACTTTTGTGGGATTTTGAAGAGACTTGAAAAATTTTGAGGGATTTTTCTGGCATTTTGAGGAAATTTGTTGAGATTTTGTGGAATGTTTCTAGAATATTGTGGGATTTTACAGGAATTTTGTGGGATATTGAGATTTTGTGGGATGTTTATGAAAATTTGTGGGATTTTGAAAAAATTTAAATAGTTTTGTTAGATTTTTCTAAGACTTTGATGGGTTTTGAGGAGATATGAACAATTTTGAGTTATTTTTCGAGACTGTGTGGAAATTTGTGGAGATTTTGTGGGATGTTTTGGGAATTTTGAGGGATTTTTCCTGGAAAATTTGTGGGATATTGAGGAGACTTGAAAAATTTTGAGGGGTTTTTCTTAAATATGGGGAATTTGAAGAGATTTTGTGGGATTTTTCTGGAATTTGGTAGGGTTTTGAGAAGATTTAGGGCGTTTTGTGGGATTTTTTCACTATTTTGTGATGCTTTTCAAGAATTTTGTGGGATTTTGAGAAAATTTAAAGAATTTTATGGGATGTTTCAGGATTTTTTTGGGATATTGAGGAGACTTGATGAATTTTGAGGAATTTTTCCTAGATTGTATGGAAATTGGAAAAGATTTTGTGGGATGTTTCTGGAATTTGGTAGGGTTTTGAGAAGATTTAGGGAATTTTGTGGGATGTTTCTGGAATTTTGTGGGATTTTTGTGGAATTTTGTGGGATTTTCATGGAATTTTGAAGGATTTTGAGGAGACATGAAGAATTTTGGGGGATTTTTCGTAGATTGTGTGGAAATTTGTAAAGATTTCGTGGGATGTTTCTGGAATTTGGTAGTGTTTTGAGAAGGTTTAGGGAATTTTGAGGGTTTTTTCACAATTTCGTGGTGCTTTTCTGGAATTTTGTGGGATTTTGAGACATGTAAAGAATTTTGTGGGACGTTTCTGGAATTTTGTGCGGTTTTTTTGGAATGTTGTGGAATATTCTGGAATTTGGTGAGATTTTGTGGGTACTTGAAGAATTTTCCAAAGATTTCCTTAGATTATGTTAAAATTTGTAAAGTTTCTGGAATATGGTAGGGTTTTGAGAAGATTTTTCTGGAATTTTGTGGGTTGTTTGTGGAATTTGGTAGGGTTTTGAGAAGATTTAGAGTTTGTTAGGATGATTGTGGTATTTTGTGGTATTTTTCTGGAATTTTGTGGGATTTTGAGATGACTTGAAGAATTTTGAGGGATTTTTCTTAGATTGTGTGGAAATTTGCAAATATTCTGTGGGATGTTTCTGGAATTTGGTAGGATATTGTGAAAATTAAGGGAAATTTGTGGGATATTTCTGAAATTTGTGGGGTTTTTCTGGAATTTTGTGGGATGTTTCTGGAATTTTTTTGGTTTTTTCTGGAATTTTGTCAAATTTTTGTGGAATTTTGTAGGAATTTTGTGGAATTTTGAAGGATTTTGAGATGACTTGAAGAATTTTGATGTATTTTTCTTAGATTTTGTGGACATCCGTAATGATTTTGTGGGATGTTTCTGGAATTTGGTGGGGTTTGGAGACAATTTAGGGAATTTTGTGGAATTTTGAGGGATTTTGAGACAACTTGAAGAATTTTGAAAGATTTTTCTTAGATTGTGTGGAAATTTGTGGAGTTTTTGTGGGACGTTTCTGGAATTTGGTAGGGTTTTAAGAAGATTTAGGGAATTTTTTGGGATGTTTCTGGAATTTTGTGTGATTTTTGTGGAATTTTGTGGGATATTGAGGAGACTTGAAGAATTTAGAGGGATTTTTCTCAGATTTTGTAGAAATTTGTGGAGATTTTGTGGGATGTTTCTGGATTTCGTAGGGTTTTGAGAATTTTCAAGAAATTCTGTGGGTTTTTTTTTAATTTTGAGGGATTTTGAGGACATACGAACAATTTTGTGGGGTTTTGGAGGTGCGCCTACAACTCCCGTGATGCTCCGCGGCACCTTTAAACCGTATTATACCGGCGCCTACAGCTCCCATCATCCCCCGCGGCCCATAGATTCCCTGTTACAGCCCTCCGAGTGCCCGCTCGGACCCTGAAGGGTCCCCAGATTCCCCCCCCCCTTGACCCCCAAGTGTCCCCCTGACCCCGAATTGTCCCACAGAATCCCTAAATGCCCCTCCAAGTGCACACTCGATTCCCCCAAGTGTCCTCCAGACCCCCAGGTTCTCTCTAAATTCCCTCCCCAGACACAAAGCTGCCCCAAATGTTCCCCAGAAAAGTCTCCATGGACCCCAAAGTGGCCCCTTTTACCCTGTCTGAGAATAATTTCAAAATTATGATTAACGGGCTAAAAATAGGAGTAATTGGCATAAAGAGGGAGAAATAGAAGTCAGTTAATTAATGAAGGGAATTGTGGTACTTAGAGCCAGAGAACAATAATGGTTTTTGTTCCTGAAAAGGTATCAATTCTTTTATATAGATGCAAAAACAAGGTTATAAGAATACAGAATAATATTATTATAAAAAGTAAAATTTTATTTTTATAAATTAATTAGATTTTAATGATAAACAAAAATTGATAAATGTTCTCAATGCTTTGGGATGTCAGTCCCAGGTGGGCGATGTCAGACATGCTGAGGCTCGGGGTGAGGAGCAGGTTGTCCAAACAGGGGCAGCCCAAAAGGGGCTCATTCTTCTCCCTGACCAGACCTCCTCAGGAGACATTCAGCATCAGGATTGTAAAGAGCAAATCGTGACTTCCTGATCAGTACACAAAGATGTTTTACAGTTTGAACAGTAGAATGTTGTCACCGTAAGGGGCCTTCTTTGTTAATATAGCTCATGTTGTGTCATGTTTAGTAAATACCAATGTTATTGTACCAGCCTTGTTAATGCCACCTGGCCTTGTCTGTTGCCTCTGCTGCTCCTGGCACCCCCCATGGCACCGATGACAGCACCCAGTGTGTAGATGAGCCCAACTCCCATGGGGGGTAGCACCCAGGGGAAGTGGGATTAACATCCAAAGACCCCTAGAATCAGCGAGCCAGGGCACAAACCAGACTCCAAACTACACTGAGGAGCAAGGGAGAACATTGAGCAACTGACTGATGTTCCAGACCTTGTCACCATAACTAAATAACATTTGCTCTCCACGACTACCCAAGATTTACAGTAAACCAGAGTCCTTCTAGAGACTCACCTGAAGGCAGAATCCCCATCTCTGCCATGTGGCAAAGCTGAACATCTCCTCCTCTGGGTCATCCATTGGGAGCAGCAGTGGTTTAGCTTCCCCCACCTAGAGCTGCCCTCAATAAAGGCATTAAAAAGGAGCTGCTCTCCTTGCCTGCTCTTTTCAGAAGGACTGACCCCGTGGCAGAGTGACCCACGCTGCAGCACTGTGAGGGGCTGTTCCCCATGGGATGGACTCAGCTTGGAGAAGTTCCTGGAGAAGTCTCCGGTGGGAGAGAGCCCAGGGTGCAGCAGGGGAACGACTCCTGTCCCTGAGCAGGGGGAAAAGCCCCGGGGGATGGAGTGACCATGGCCCCATTCCCTGTGTCCCTGCACTGCCGGGGGAGGAGGCACAGCTGGGAGGAGGGAGGGGTGCCGGGAAGCTGGTTTTAAGGGTCTTCCTTTACTTCTCATGATCCTGCTCTGAGTTTTTGGAGTTTTCTGCCAGAAATCTCTCTCCTCCCCCACTCATCCACAGGGGTTTGGGGCAGTTTTCCCTTTTTTTGGGGGAAATCCGAGCGATGCACTGAGGCACCTAATTAGCGCTGGGAGAAGTGAGGCTCCAGGGCTTCCCGCTGAGCTGGAGCCACCGAACACCCAGAGCAGGGAAAGGCGGGCCGGGAGCTGCGGAGAACTTTGTTTGTGTTGGGAGCTCAATGGCGGCTCGGGCCGGGCCCGTTCCAAGCCTGTTCCTCATCTCCGCCCTTCCCCTCACACAGCCCGGGGGGCCTTAAGAGCGCGGGGCGGGGCTGTGCCGTGTGCAGAGCCCGCCGCTGGCTGCGATTGGCTGCTCCTGCCGTCACTCGTGATTCTGGCGCGCGCTGATTGGGCAGAGCGGGGACAAGCCCGGCCCCGCTGGCGCCCCCAGGGCGGCCGTGGGGCAGGAGAGCCGCCATTGCCGGAGCGTCTGTGCGGGCCCGGCAGCGGCGGCAGCGGCCGGAGCCCGGTGAGGCGGCGGCGGAGCTCGGAGGCGGCCCCAGCCATCGCAGGTGGGAGCCGCGCTCGGTTCTGCGGGGGCTCGGGGCTCGCTGCGGGCCCGGGAGGGGGCGGCAGGGGGCTGTGGCGGGTGGCTTGTGCCGTGGGCGGCCCGTGTTGGCCCTGGCGTGAGGGCGCTGCGGGAGCGGCTGCCCGCGGTCTCCTTCCCGCTGGGGCCTCGGCAGGAGCCGGTGCCGGAGCAGCGCTGGCTCGTCCCGGTTCGTGTCGGTAGCCCGGAGGTGGCTGCGCTGTGCCCGGGGCTGGGCGGGAAAATTCCCGGCGCCAGAGGTTTGTGTGGCCAAAGGAGCCCGAGGAGCGGTGTGAGAGTGACTTTATTGCTGCCCAAAGGGAGAGGCCGTGGGGCATTTGCCGTGCGCTCTCTCCAGCTGCTGGAGGACGCGGCCTCGTTTTTGTCCTGATTTTCCCGGCCGCGTGTCCCTGTCCCTTTCCCCACTGGCGGAGGTGCTTGGAAGGTTCAGACTTCCCCATCTGCCTCCTGCATGTCCCGGTTAATATGTACCCCCCACTTTTGTATAACATCCGATATTGATGGCTCTGTTAAGTCTTTGTTCTTCTGGAAGTTCAGGAATTTAGCGGGACTTTGTCAGAGCAGCGGTCCTTGCCAATTAGTAACATTTTCTGAAACTGATGCTTTCTCCCGTTGCTTCCTTATGTGCAAGTCCCTGGCCCTATCTGCAAGCAGATTCACTCATTGGCTCTGTTTTTTCTTCCTGGGTGTTCTTTGATTTTGGGATTGCTCTCAGTGCCCTCATTCGCTGTCCTTTTGTAGCCGTTTGTGGCTCAGGAGGCCTGGCTGCCCCCTGCATCCCCTTGCTCAGCTGCTGAATGAGCTGCACTCAGCAAGGTGTGTGCATGGTGAAAAGATGAGAGTTGCTGTAGAACGTAAGAGGAGAAACTGCATTCGTTTAACCCATGGTCTGCCAGGGAACCACAAAAAAGTTGCCCGTTCCCATCCTTTCCACATTTGGACCGGTACATTACATTTTTCTTATATCCTTTGTTATGTGTTTCTCCACTTTTCCTCTGTGATCTGTTTGCCAACAGCAGTTTGAGTCATTTAACTTTCCACAAACTCTGCCTCCTTTTCCTGCTAAAAGATAATGTGACTCTATCCCATGGTGAAATGTGTTCCTCATCTGAGCAGATTGGTTGGGAAGAAAGTCAGGAACTGGAGCTGTCTGGTTGGGTATTATTTTGAAGACATCCTGTAATCTAATTATGCCATGGAAATGATAAATGGGTTCTCTGGCACCTGATATGAATTCATTAGGGTTCCCCGGGGCTGGCCCATGGTGTTGCAGGATTTGTTCTGGTGGCCATTCATCTTTTCCCCATTTTTTGGGTGCTCCCTCCAGCCAGGGTTGCATCAATTTTGGGCTTTTCTCTGATTAAATCAGCACATACTTGGATTCCCAACTGATTTCCCTTAACTTGGGGTAGCAAAAAAACCCCCAGTGCTCTGATTCACCCTGGATAACATAGAAAGTGAGAGCACAAGCTGGGGTGGGGAGTGGGATGATTCCTCCCCCATTTTTTATAGTGAAGTTTTCACAACAATCTCCATTTGCAGTTTTCCTTTGCAGCTTAACCAATTTCTGTGTCAGAGTCAGATATCCTCACCATGGGCTCTGCCTTTAGCTGTGCAAATTCTGCCTGTGCCCCCAGGCAGAGCTTGGGGTGAGGGGCAGAGGAATTCAGCCCAATTCCTCCCCCAGGCAGGAACACCCTGGTACATTGTCCAGGCTTTGCCCCAGGGGTGTTAATTTGCATTTCTAAAGCTCCTCTGCTGGCTGCCTGGAATGAAGCTTCTCTTCCAGGGCAGCCATGGGATGACTCACATGGAGGGCTCCCTCCCCCATCTGCTGGTTTGTTGTTTTTTTAAACAATTTTCTATTAACTGTTTACCTTTTAAAGGGTATCCTTTCAAACTCTTCTAGTTTTCAAAATGCAGCTTAAAGGTGAACATGGAAAAACCCATACCATAATGTTGCCATCACTACGAGCCACACACAAACATAAAAACAAAAATTAGAAAGAAATCAAGTATTTTCTTTTTCTTCTCTTCTGACTAAAAACTGATTCTCACACCCCTGGTCCAAACAGAACTGAACACAGAAAAGTAGAATTATTACGAAAAATTCTTCTAATGGTGTAATCCTTTCACTGAAACTGTGAAAAGCAAAAATTCTCCAAAATGTCATTAGAGAAATAAAGTATTACTTGATTCTGAACAGAATCATTTCAGCCACACATTTCAGACATTTCATAGTCTGCATGTGCAGAGAAAATCATTCCATGACATGTGAGTTTTACTAGATGTTTCCTAAACTTTATTCAGTCTGAACCCATAGAAATTCATTAGTTTAGTGTTCAATTGTTTCCAAGTTGTGGAGTCCTTAGTGTTTGGTTGCACCTGGATTTCTGTGCCTCTGATGTGAATTAGGTCTGCACTCCTGGATTTCCTGCTCAGCCTTTTCCAGACCCCCTTGGATCCCCATTCCTGGGCCCTGGGACCCCCCCGCATCTCCTTCCCCAGCTCCGGGACCCCCTGCACCCCCTTCTCCTGCACCAACAGCGCCCTGCACCCCCTTTCCCTGGGATCCTCCCCTGGCAGCCCCTGGATCCCCCGGTTCCGTCAGCCCGGGGACCCCCGGAGCCCCATTCCCGGCCATCCCGGGGCACCGCACCCCCAGGCCTCCCTTTCCAGGGAAAGCCGAGCTGGGCACGGGGCTCTCCAGCCGCTCTGGCATTTCTGATCACCCAGAGGAGAGGGAGAGAGCAGCAGAGAGAGAGGGAAGGAGATTGGGAATCGGGGCTCGGGCTCCCAGCGCCCGCTCCTGCTCCGCCGGGGCTGGGGAGCCGCAGCCGCAGGAAAAATGGGATCCGCGGATGCCGGGGCTTCCCCCGCTTTGGGCCGAAGCCGGCGGGTTCCAGGCAGAGTTTGGGCGCAGGGCCCGGGAGTTCAGCCCAGTTTGTCCCGGGGGTCCCGCAGTGCGCGGCCGAGGAGGGTCCCGGGGGATCCCGGGAGGGGATCCAGGGGAATTCCCTGGAATTGCCGCGTCCCCTCCCCCCGCGCTCCCTCGGGCACTTTCGCTTCCGCCTTGCCCGCCCTGCGCCGCCGGGATCTGCCCGGCGACCGGTGACGTCACTGCAGCCTCGGGCTGCCACTGGCGGGCAGCAAAGAGCGGCGCCAATGGCGGGGCCGGAGGCGGCTCTGGGGGCGGGGCCGGGGCTGTGGGCGGGGCCGCAGCGGAGCAGCGCGATGGCTCCAGCGCTGGGGCCGGGGGCGCTCCCGGGGGGCGGCGAGAGGTGAGGGGGACCCCCGGCACCGGGACTCTTTGATCGCCCATTCCGGAGAGCCGAGGGGCCCCTAAACCCCCACTCCTGGGCACCGCCATCCCACCGAACCCCCATTCCCGGCCGTGGGTCCCACCCTGCACCCCCTTATCCGGCGCCAGGAACGCCCGCACCCCTTTCCCGGCCATCCCGCCTCCCGCAGCCCCCAGAGCCCCCTTCTCCTTCACCCATTTACCCCCCGGACCCCTATTCCTGCCTCTCCCAGCAGCCAGCCCCTCCTTTCCTCAGCACTCAGGACACCCGGGACCCCTATTCCCAGCCATCCCGGCTTTCCCTGCCCTGTCCTGGCAATGGGGACAGCGGGGACCCTTGGAGCTCCCTTTCCTGGGTACAGGAACGCCCTGAACTCCAGCCATGCCACATCTAGCCAGCCCTAGCCTCCCCTCTTGTCACTCCTGGCATCCCCAAATGCCCTTCCCGGCTCTCCCCGTTCCCCCTTTCCTTCAGCCGTGACCCCCCCGATCCCAAATCTCCAAATGTCCCCCCAGTTCTCCTCTCCCTGCGTTCCCTGCACGCGGCGCTGTCGGAGCCCGGCCCGGGCTTCCCGCAGTCCATGTCCATGGGGTCCCTGGCTGGGACCCCCTTCCAGCGCCGCCGCAGCGAGCGGGGCCGGGCGGAGCCGAGCCGGGATCTTGGGATAGCCAGGGCTGGGATATTGGGATAGCCAGGGCTGGATATTGGGATAGCCAGGGCTGGGATATTGGCATAGCCAGGGCTGGGATATTGGGATAGCCAGAGCTGGGATATTGGGATAGCCAGGGCTGGGATATTGGGATAGCCAGAGCTGGGATATTGGGATAGCCAGGGCTGGGATATTGGGATAGCCAGGGCTGGGATATTGGGATAGCCAGGGCTGGGATATTGGGATAGCCAGGGCTGGGATATTGGGATAGCCAGGGCTGGGATATTGGGATAGCCAGGGCCGGCACAAGGAGCGGCACCGGCACGGGGCCAGCGGGGAGCTGCAGATGCTGCAGCAGCGGCACAGCCAGAGCGGGGCTGAGCGGGGGGAGCCGGGGCTGGGGGATCTGTGGGGCTGCGATGGCAACTGTGGCACCGCCATGGGGATCCCTGAGATCCAGGCTGAGGGATTAACAAATTCCCTGGCTCACAGCTGCAGGGAATGTCTCCGGAAATATGTCAGATATGGGCGGGAGGCGCTGGAGTGTAAAGGTGGGGAGGGCAAAATTCCCAGGGAATATGGGAATCCGAATGTGGGATTTGGGAGGACAAATCCATGGCTGGGAAATCCATGGAAATTCCATGGATGGATCTCAGACATCCCATTCCCACGGGATGTCCAAGGATGGATCCCACTGCTGTCCCATTCCCATGGGAATTCTGTAGATGGATCTCACTGCCATGCCATTCCCATGGAATTCCATGGGCAGATCTCCCCATCCCACTGCCATGGGAGCTCCAATCCAGTTCCCCCCCAAGCCCATTCTGCGGGTCACCCTGTTTTTTGCCATCCCCAGCCCCAACAAGACTCCTGGGGGTCCCCGATGGCCCACCCAGCCCCCCAAACTCTTCCTGGTCCCTCTTCTTTCCCCCATAACGGGAATTCCTGGAAGTCCCCCCGTGTCCCCTCCCCCAGGACTTTGGGGGTCCCACCCGACCTGTCCCTGCACCCCCAGATTTCTTCCACAGCCCCCCTGTGATGGTGGAGGGTGGGGGCCGAGTGCTGGTGCCCCCCTGCCTGCAGCAGATCCAGCGGTGAGGGCAGTTCGGGGGGTCCCTCAGCATTTGGGGTCCCTGGGATTTGGGGTGCCCCCCCGGGCCCCCCAGGATCTCCCTGAACACGCTGACGCTGCCCGTGCGCAGTGAGAAGGTTCAAACCCGGCACAGGGTCCCCAGCACTGCCACCCACATTGCCCAGGTACCCCCAAACCTGCCGAGAACCCCCAAACACCCCGGGACACCCCAACCTCCCCTGATCCCAAACACAGCCCTGGATGCTCCAAAAACTCCCCAAAACCGCAAAACCCCATACAGACATTGAGAAGGTTCATACCTGGCATGGGGTCCCCATCTCCATCACCAGCTGGCATCCCAAAACCACCTTGAGATCCCCAATTTCATCCCTGGGATCGCCCAAATTCCCCCATCAGGACCCCTGTAAACCCCCTTGGGAACTCCCAAGAAACCACCATGGCCCCAAAAACACCCAGAACTTCTGAAAATCCCCAGGAACCCCTCATGAAGGTTTATACCCAGCATGAGGACCCCATTGCCTTCATCAGCATCACCCAGGTACCCCCAAACCGCTCCCGGGACCCCCAACCCCTCCCGGGCTCCACTGCCGGAACCAACGGGAGCGGTGTTGCCCTTTTAAGAGGAGTTACAGTGGGACCCGACAACACCGGGGGCCCTTAAAGCGGCCATGGTAGAGAGAACCCCCAAAATCCACCCTGGGGGACAAAACATCCCCTACAGGGGCTTGGGGTGGGGGCACCCCTAAAAATGTCACTTAAAGCCGTCATGATCCCCCCTCAAAAGGGGCTTGTGGGGCTGCGGCCGCACAAACACCCTAAAATGGGGAGGAAAAAACACCCCTGTAGTGGTGGGATCCCCCCCAAAAAAACTTGAAAAAGAGAAAAACTCCTCTTGAGAGGGGCCTGAAGACCCTGGGAGGCCCTGGAAGAGGGACAAGATCCCCTCCTGTGCTGGGGCCTCCCCGAGCCGGGAACTCTCCCGTTCCTGCACTCGGGGGAGCCCCGAACGACGGCGGCTCCTGGGCTGAGCCCCCCTCAGCCGGGGCTGCGGGGGGAACTGGGGGGGCTGGGACGGGGCTTGGGGCTCCTGGGGTGAACTGGGGGACCCTCAGTGCTCCCACCTCCCCCTGTTCCCCTGTCCCGCCCCGTTCCCATTGTTCCCCCAAAGCTCCGCTGCCCCCAGCTCTGTTTGGGGGGGACCCAGCCCTTTCCCATCGTGTCCCGGCCCGGCCCCGCTCACCCGAGGGCTCCGAACCACGCCCAGGGACAGAGGAGGGACAGAGCAGGAGGAAGAGGAGGAGCAGGAGGAGGAAGAGCTGGAGCAGGCAGAGGAGGCTCCACCTGCGCTCCCCGCTCTCTGCATCTGCAGCTCCTTCGGGACCATCGCCCCCCATCCCGCAGGTGCCCGGGGAGGGGGAGCTCGCCCCAAATACCCCGGGGCTCCCTGGCTTTGGGGTTTTTGGGGGGGATGTTTGGGGATGGCAGGGCTCCAGAGCCGAGCCGCAGATGCCCCTCGGGGGCACCCCGGGGGTCCCCGGGAGGTGTTTTTGGGGGGTCCCGGTGGCGGTGGCGGCAGAGCCCCGGCAAAGGGGCCGGGGGGATGCGGGTCCGGCATGGCCGGGAAAGGGGTTCGGGGCTCCCGGTGCCGGCAGTGGCTGCTCCCAGCATTGCCCAGTTGCTCACCCCGTGTGGCTCCAGTTTCCTGTGCGCCCCACGATAAGCCAAATCACTCCCAGTCATTCCCTATTAGGGTACAACTTGTCTCCATTTTTCCCAAATGTTATCCCCATTTTCCCATATTTTTATCCCATTTATCCCAAATTTTTCCCGTTTTTATCCTGTTTTTGTCCCACTTTTTTCCTTTTTGCCTCATTTTATCCCGTTTTCATATATTTTTTCCCCATTATTATCCTATTTTTTATTTTTCCCTAGTTTTCACCCATTTTTCTCCTTTTTTCCTCCATTTCCCCCCTTTTTAACTCATTTTTCCTCATTTTTTTCTTATTTTTTCTGATTTTTTTTCTATTTTTTCCTGCATTTTTACTCCATTTTTTCTCCATGTTGTCCTAATTTTTCCCTTTTTTTTTTTTCCATTTTTAATCTATTTTTTTCCCATTTCTCCATTTTACCCTCTTTTTGCTCCATTTTCCCCCAGTTTTTTCCCCATGTTCTCTCCTGTTTTCCCCATTTTCTTCCATTTTTCTCCCACTTTCACTTCATTTTTACCATTTTTATTCCCATTTTCCCTTCATTTTTCTCCCAGTTTCCCTCATTTTTTTTCCCCATTTTTATCCTGGTTTTATCTCATTTTTCCATCATTTTATCCCCATCTTCTTCCATTCCTTTCTCCCATTTTTCCCAATTTTTCCTTCATTTCTATCCCATTTTTCCCTAATTTTATCCCATTTTTTCCCTATTATTTTCCCACGTTGGCTCCAATTTCCCCCATTTTTCCTCCATTTCCATCCTAATTTTCCCTATTTCCCCCTAATCTTTTCCATTTAATTATTCAAAAAAATTAATATTTTCGCAGGAAAAAAGGGTGCTTTGGGGGCAAAACTCCATGAATTTGAATCACAGCTTTCTCGTGATTTTTCCATGATTTTTCCATGATTTCTGCATGATTTCCAGCCAGAAGGGGGCGTGGGATTCATCCGAACATTCTGGAAGCTGGAATAGGACCAGGCCATCAACCTTCCCAAAAATCTGGACCAGCTCATCTGCAATTCCACCTTTCCCCTCTCCCCGGATTCCCAGGTCCGGAAATTCTTCTACAACCTGCCGCGTAGGCAATTCCCAAAATTTCATGGAAAAATGGGATAGGGGGATTTCATCCTGGATTTTTCCTGATTTTCCCCAATCTTTTTCTCTCTTTTTTTTTTTTTCTTTTTTTTTTCTTATTTTTCCCTCATTTTTCCCTGAATTTTTCCCAGTTTTTTCGCCATTTTTTTCCTGATTTTTTTGTTTTTCCTGATTTTTCCCTCTTCCCAAAATTTTTTGTCTTTCCCCAACTTTTTCTCTAATTTTTCCATAATTTTTCTGGTTTTTCCCATTTTTTCCCAATTTTTTCCCAATTTTTTCCCTTGTTTTTCCCATTTTTTTTCCTGATTTTCCCCCAGGGTTTTTTTTCATTATTTTTTTATTTTTCTGATTTTTTTTTCATTTTTTTCCCATTTTTTCTTAAACTTTTCCTTGATTTTTGTGCTTTTTCCTGTTTTAATCCCATTTTTTTCCCCTGATTTTTCCCTTTTCCTTTCTCTAATCTTTCTGGTTTTCCCCAATTCTTTCCTGATTTTTTTCATTATTTTTTTTCTGATTTTCCCAGATTTTTTTTATCCTTTTCCTGTTTGTTTCCCTGATTTTCCGCTGATTCTCTTTTTTTTCCACATTTTTTCTCTGATTTTTTCCCAGTTATTTTCCAGATTTTTTTGCAATTTTTTCTCAAATATTTCTGGTTTTTTCCTTAATTTTTCCAATATTTTTCCCAATTTTTTCCTGATTTTTCCTGATTTTTCCCAGGGTCTTTTTGGTTTTCTTTTCTGATATTTTCCCTGATTTCTCACAATTTTTCACAATTTTTTTCATGTATTTCCCATTTTTTCCTGATTCTTCTCTCTTCCTTTCCCAAATTTTTTCTAGCTTTTTCCCAATTTCTTCTCAAATTTCCCTAGTTTTTACCTGATTTTTCCTGGTTTTTTTCCTATTACTTTCTAGATTTTATTCCTCTTTCTTTTCTAGATTTTCCCCAATTTTTCCAAGTCCTTTCCCAGTTTTTTTCCTGATTTCTCCAATATTCTTTCCAATTTTCCCTGGTTTTTCATGATTTTTCCTTCTTTTCCTATTTTTCTGATTTTTTCCCCATTTTTTCTGATTTTTCCTGATTTTTCCCAGATTTTTTCCACTTTCTTTTCCTGATTTTTCCCCCATTTTCCCCCTTTTTTTCCTTGAGTTTTCTCTTTTTTTCCCCCCAATTTTTCCTAGTATTCCCCAATTTTTTGTCAAATTTACCCCTGTATTTCCCAAATTTTTCCCAATTTTTTCCTTATTTTTCCCTGATTTTTTTTGGATTTTACCCTGATATTTTTCTGGTTTTTCCCTGATTTTTCCCTTTCATTTTCCTTGAATTTATCCTGCTTTTTTTCCCTTTTTTTCCTCAATTTTTGAGTTTCCTTCACACTCCCAGTATCATCCCAGTAACACCCAGTCTGATCCCAGTCACTCCCAGTCTAATCCCAGTCACTCCCAGTCTGATCCCAGTCACTCCCAGTATGAGGCCAGTGGCCCCCAGTTGCTCCCTGGCAGTGCCAGTGTGACCCCAGTAGCCTCCAGTGTGATCCCTGGGACTCCCTGTCTCTCCCAGTATATCCCAGTCAGCCCCAGCACGCTCCCAGTCATTCCCAGCTCCTCCCAGTTGCTCTCAGCATGATCCCAGTTGTTCCCAGCCACTCCCAGTCAATCCCAGT
Organism: Cyanistes caeruleus; assembly: GCF_971803275.1. Taxonomy (NCBI): domain Eukaryota; kingdom Metazoa; phylum Chordata; class Aves; order Passeriformes; family Paridae; genus Cyanistes; species Cyanistes caeruleus. The sequence goes on along the minus strand of NW_028256212.1, from coordinate 5,477 downwards.
ATGATTCCAGTCACCCTCAGTGGGATCCCAGTCTCAGCCAGCAGGGACCCAGCTGCTCCCACTGTGATCCCAGTATGATCCCAGTTGAGTATGATCCCAGAATAGTTGCAATTCTTCCCAGTTCCTACCAGTGTGATCCCAGTTGTCCCTGGAATAGTCCCAGTCCATCTCAGCATGGTCACACTCACTCCCAGTTTCTCCCAGTGTGGTTCCAGCTGTTCCCAGTGTGGTCACAGACACTCCCAGTATATCCCAGTTGCCCCAGTAAGACTTCAGTTACCTCAGAATGATCCCCTTCTTTCCCAGTTAGTCCCAGTTGCTCCCAGTATGATCCCAGCTGTGGCCTCAGTCCCCTCAGCATGGTTCCAGTACCTTCCAGTTGATCCCAGTTGCACCCAGTTGCCTCCAGTATAGTCCCAGTCCCTCCCCAGATGATCCCAGACCCTCCCAGCATGGTCCCAGTCATTCCCAGTTGCCCCCAGTGCAGGCCCAGTCACTCCCATTCACTCCCAGTTGTCCCCAGCATGGTTCCCGTTGTTCCCAGCGTGATTTCAATTTCCCCAGGATGGTCACAGTCACTCCCAGTATATCCCAGCTGCCCTCAGCATGCTTGTGCTCACTCCCAAGGATTCCCAGTTATCCCAGTAAGGTTCCAGTTACCCCAGTCCAAACCAGTCCCTGCCAGTGCTGCCACTCCTGGGATCCCCCAGCCCTCTCTGTGTTCCCCCCTCCCACATCTCCCCAGAGGAGCCCCAAGGGCTGGCAGTCCCCAGCCAGGGTCCCCAGCCAGCCCCAGGTTGGATCTGCAGCCCCCAATTTTCCCAGTTTCCCTCTCCTTTTCCCCGGGCCGGGTTCCCCCCGTCCCCAGCGGGTGGGAGCAGCGGAGAGCCCCGCGCTGCCCATCCCGACCTGTCCCGGCTCCATCCCCGCTCCTGCCGTGGGCTGTGAGGGGTTTGGGAACGGGGCACCGAGGGTGTCGCTGCTCCTGGGGGAGGAGGAGCAGGGATGGAAGAGGAGGGATGAAGAAGGAGAGAGAGAAGGGATGGAAGTAGGAGAAGGAGCTGGCGTTAGGGAGGAAGAGGAGTACAAAGGATGGAAGGGGAGGAGAGGGAGGAAGAGGAAGGACAAAGGATCAGGGAAAAGAGAAGGAACCACAAGGTCGAGCACTCCCTGAATTCATAGCCCCCTCCTGTGGGATCATCACCCACCATCCCACAGGTGATGGGGGAGTGGGAGCTTTGCCCGGATATCCTGGGGGGGTCCCTGGGTTGGGTTTGTTTTGCGGGCAGGGATGTTTGGAGAATGTGGAACTCCAAAGCTGAGCGGAAAATCCTACTTGGGGGGACATTGGGGGGTCTCACCATCCTTAAGTGGCGAGATGGAAACAGGGGGAACTTTTCGGATTCCTGGCACTCCCAGCAGCCTGGGGAGGGCAGGGACTGAGCAGACAGGGGAACCCCCAGTACAAGCTTGACTCCCAGCAGCTGGGACAGGGGGGAAACTCTGAACACCAAATGGGAGAGACCAGAGATGGGGAACTCCTGGGAAACATTTTCAGGGCTGAATCTTGGTGTTTGGGAGGTTTTTATAGACTCCAGAGGCTTGGTGACTTCTAGAGATGAACTTGCACAGGGGGAGCCCCCTAACCCAATGTGCCCATAAACTGTATTTTTCCCCAAACCAGGATTTCCCATTCCCAAACCTTGGCTGGATGGAGAAGGCGGCTGTGAGGAAGAGGAAGATGCCCCAGGACACCCAGGCAGGTGAGGAGGAAGTCAGTGCCCCTTTCTCCCTCTCTCCTGCTCCATCTCCCAGCCCAGCCTGGCCCCCGGCTGCAGGACAACCCCGCTGCCGACGCCGTCCTGCCGGGGACGCACTGGGGGGATCTCCTTCCCCTTCCCTCTGGCACGGAGGCAAATCCCATCCTCTCCTTGTCCTTCCTCCCCCAGACAAGGAGCTGAGGATGGAGACCAGGGAGGACAAATCCCCACAGCAGAACCTCATGGAAGAGGCCGTTTTGAGCAGCTCCATGGCTCAGGAATCCAGCAGGGAGGAAAATCCCCAGAGATCCCGCAGGAGGAGGGGCTCCAAACCCATCCCAGGGTGCTCTGAGGAGGAAAGACCCACCCTGTGCCGGGAAGGCGGCCGGAGATCCAGCCGGGGCTCTGAGCTGGTGGTCCATGAGCAGCTTCAGGATGGGGAGAAGCCTTACAAGTGCTTGGAGTGTGGGAAGAGCTTCAGCCAGAGGAAAACCCTGATCCGCCACCAGATGATCCACACTGGGGAATGGCCCTACAAGTGTGGGCAATGTGGGAAGGGCGTCAGCTGCAACTCCCAACTCATCCATCACCAGCGCATCCACACTGGGGAGAGGCCCTATGAGTGCTCCGAGTGTGGGAAGAGGTTTCAGAGGAGCTCCACTCTCCTTGTACACCAGCGGATTCACACGGATGAGAGGCCCTTCCGCTGCCCTGACTGCGGGGAGGGCTTCAAGCACAACTCCAACCTCATCACCCACCGGCGCATCCACACTGGGGAGAGGCCCTATGAGTGTGGGGAATGTGGGAAGAGCTTCAGCCACAGCAACAGCCTGATCCTCCACCAGAGGATCCACACTGGGGAACGTCCCTATGAGTGTGGGGAATGTGAGATGACCTTCAGATGGAGGTACCAACTGACCATCCACCAGATGATCCACACTGGGGAGAGGCCCTACGAGTGCTCCGAGTGTGGGAAGAGCTTTCAGACCAGCTCCAATCTCCTCGTGCACCAGCGGATTCACACGGATGAGAGGCCCTTCCGCTGCCCTGACTGTGGGGAGGGCTTCAGGCACAACTCCAACCTCATCAACCACCGGCGCATCCACACTGGGGAGAGGCCCTACGAGTGTCCCCAGTGTGGGAAGAGCTTCTCCAGGAGCTCTGCCTTGACCCAGCACCAACAGAGGCACCGGTAAGGGAAGCCCTGTGAGTGCCCCAAGTGCAAGAAGAGCTTCGTGCGCTTCCCTGGCTCCATCCCCGATCAGAGGACCCACGTTGGGCAGAGCCCTGATGACCCACATTCCCAGTGATCTGTGTTGGGAACACACTGGGCTGGTGGCCATTTTATTTTGGTTCTATCTTTTGATTCATTTTCTTCCCTTTAAAACAGACAAAACTGGGGTAAAAGTCTGCAAATTCATCAAAGGCATCTAAAGCCTCACTTTCTACTGCTTTAAGGGAATCTGGGATTAAAAGAGATACTTGGGAGGACTTGGGGATTGTGGTGCTATCTGTTGTAGTTTTCTTCATTTCTTGTCACTCAAAGAGATGAGAGGGTTCTATCTGTCACCTCAAAAGCACTCAATGCCACTGAATTCTACTCATTCCCACCCAGAAGTCCTGGATTCTACAGCCCCTCAGGGTGTGTTGCCTTAAGTTTTAGCTTTCATCTTTCATATTCTGCACTGCCTGGGTTTACAGTTTGGAACTTCCTATTAAGTGTTAGTGAGCTCTCTTCACAGAGTAGGTAGACAAAACAATTCCTTTTCTAGCTTGATACCAAGGACAGTCGTTAGAAGTTTCAGGCCCAGAAGCATGAACAAGGGTGGACTGAAGAGAGAAAACAAGAAGGATGGGACTTCCTCATCTGAAGCTGTAATTGGACAGTGAACAGATTGCAATATCCAGATGGACCTAAACTTCTAAAAATGTGAGACTTGTCCATTTTTCTGACCATTTCTGGTCCATCTTGGGTGTAGGCCTGGCTCTTGTACTGCCCAAGGTGTATTTAAATTCTTTTAATAAACTTCATTCTTAACTCTGTCTTGCCTCTGTTCTAGGTCAGCCTTCTGAAGGCATCAGGTGGAATGGGGTTGGAAGGGGATTGGGTGAAGTGGGATGCAGATCAGGAGGGGTGAGATGGGCATTGGGTGGGGCAGGATGGGTGGGATGGAGTTTGGGAGGTGTGAAATGCAGGAAGTAGAGCTTGGGAGGGGGGGTCTTGATGTCCAGCAGGGATGGGATGGGTTGGGGTTGGGATTGGGGAGGTGGGGTGGGGTCTGCAATGAGACAGCCAAAGTTTGGGGATGATGAATGGAGGGGAAACCCGTTAGTGAGTTTTGGATATTTGGATGTTCCCAAAGAGATTTTAAGGTATCTCACATTTCTAAGGAGGTTTTGGGGCACTCCCCAGCTCTTGGGGTGTTCCTGAGAGCAGCTCCATGGAGCCCCATTGCCAGGGCTGGTTGCCATGGGCACGAGCTCAGAGCTGTAGCCAGAGTGCGTTGCCTCAGCGCTGGAGAGCAGAGAAATGATGAATGGCCCCAGACATCTCCAGGGTGTGTTTGGGGGCAGAGCAAGTTCTGCCTGTGTGGGGCGGTCACTGCCCCAGCCCAGCCACTGCAGCCTCTGCTCCAGCCCCAAAGTGGCTGCCAAGCCCCTGGCACCCCGAAAACCCCAGCTGGGAGAGGGAGCAGAGCAGGTGAGGCTGTGACACGGGTGTGACACTGACATGTGCCACGGCCCTGGAGCTCACAGCAGCTGAGATGGTGCTGGATCCAAGGCTGACTGTGGATCTTTGTCCCTCTCTTTTCTCCTGACTTCCAGTTTTCAAAATCTGGATAGCTTGAAGTTGGATGGGTTGGACAAGTTGGCTCAGTCAGTGCTTAGTGAAGTGATTTCCTCTAATTGCATGCAGCTTTATGATTTCCCAAGTACCTCATTCTCTAAAGTTTGCAGCTGAAAGTTTGTTCCCATCCTCCTGAGAAGTTTGTTGTTTTCTCCCATGCACTGCCCGAGGGGATGGAGGTACCTCAGGTCCCTTTCCAGCAGGGCCCGAGCGAGCTTGGGGCACAGCACAGGAACTGCAATGCTGAGCCAGGCCTGGCTGGGTTGGAGGAAGCAGAAAGGCCAAGCCCTGAGCCCAGGCCTGGCCCAGCAGGGCCTGTCCCTCACGGGTGCCTCGGGGCTCTCTGTGGGGCAGTGGGATGTGAGGGGCAGCAAGGACAAATGCCATAAACCTGCGAGCCCTGCCAGCCTCCTCAGGAAGGGCCGAGGGAGGAGCAAAGACCTTCCTGGTGCTGTGCCCTGGGCCAGGAGGGATTGTGCCAGTGGAGTTGACCCTAAATTTCTTCTCCCAGGCAGCTTTAGGACAGGGAACATGGAGAAGCCAGAGCCAACTCTCAGCTTTCCACAGTCCTCCAGTAGAATCCTGTGTGGGGAGCAGCCTGGGAGCAGGGTTTGTGTGTCAGGGGAGGGGAATTCAGAGCCCTTTTCTCCCCCATGGCCTGAGGATCTGCATTTTCAATGGCCCTGCAGCTGCCAAAGGGGCCTTTTTCACCCAGCTGAGAACAGTTCTGCTGATAGCCTGTCCTAAACCGGATTTTCCTGCAAATTTGCCAATGAAGCCTCATTTTTTGTAGCCCCAGGTTTTGTGTGCATGCAGGTGTCTCAACTGAAGGGTGGAACAGCTCTGCCAGGTAGGAGTTCTCTTTCTCC
>NW_028256211.1:0-20102 GCF_971803275.1 Cyanistes caeruleus | reverse complement strand
TTATCTGACATACACACATTGGTGTGTTTACAGGCAGCATGAGTGGTTATATGCTTGAAGCTAATCATGGGTGTAATATGCTGCAAAATTGAGAACACAGTAAGCACTACTGTTAGAGAATCTGTTTTGTTGAAATCTAAATTGGGATAAGAAATCTAGTAGATTGAACTATAGTCTAAAAAGCAATATTTTATATGAATTTCATGTTCGGTGATGGGATCAGAGTTCTTCATGGTACACTAAAATTTATCTCCTCTTATGATTGAATACAAGTACAAATTCCATATGAGACAAAAATGATCACCTATTCCATTTCTTGATATGAATTTCAATTTCATAGGTGCTTTAATTATATAAGTAAGCTTAGAAGCGAAAGTATTTTCAAAGTTTTACATATTTTTAAAAAGCATGAATCAGTTCCTTAGCAAGTCAGACACCCACTCCTGAGTTCATTTGTCAGGAGTTCTTTGTAAATCATCATTTCTGTGAAGATGAATAATAATCTTTCTTTCTGCTGTGTTAGTTCAATTCTTCCTTGTTTCTCTAAATAAACATTATAATTGTTCAGATGAATGTTACTTTGAAATGTTTCCTCTTTATTGAGACACATACTCTAAGTCTTCATGAAATTCCTGGATAAAGACTATATATATCACCATAATGTTATGTCACAAAGGTCCTGATCCTATCAGGAATTCCTCATGGAGTTAACACAGTCACAAATGTTCTGTTATTTAATTGCCTTTTCTCAAATTTATTTTTACAGGAACAGATGTTATTTTTTCCAAGTATACACTTAGGGCTAAATCTTCCATTGGGGCCAAATCAACCAAAAGGTTATTACACAGTGTGAAAGAAAACATTTCCAAGGCACTAAATAACAGTATAGTTAATCTCAACATCAACAGAATTGGATGTTGTATACACAAATGGTTCCAATAAAAATGTTGATACATTTTTATTATCAGAAGCATTTACATTTAGCTGCATGAACTTCTCTAGGATGATGTATTTGTACTGTTGGAACAGAGCCATATCTAATGTTACAAATGCACTCCAGGTGTTAGAAGTAAAATTCTGCACAGGAATTTACCCAGAACTGCTAGAAAAAAGAGGAGATGGATCATTTCCTGTATTACTTGGACAGATGTTTAGGTCTGGATGTTCTGGAAGCTTGCAATTTTCATTTGTGTCACCACAAAGGCTATATCGTCAAGGGTGCACAAGGAATTGCCAGTCAACATCTAGGAAAAATTAATGTATCAGCTCAGAGGTCCATACTGAGAATTAAGACAAAAATGGGTGAATCTAATATCTAGGCCCCTTTATAGAAGAGATCAGCTCCTACAAAGAGTCTCCTCACTGCAGAATTATTTGGAGAAAAAATTTGCAAACATGAAACAAAAACAAAGGGAGTTCAATCTATCATTTTAATACGCTTTTGAGTTGGAGAAATGGACTCTTTCCTCACTTTTGTAAGACAGTATTGGGCATTTTTGGAAAACAAAATGCACAATTTGCAGAATACAGTTATGCAAGTCAAGATTGGGTTTAGTGTTCTGCAAATAGGTTGGAGGTGGCAAAATATACAACCAAGTAAATATTAATTGATCATCAGTCGTTCACATTGTCTTACAGGAATAGCCAACCTGTGGCAACAAAGAGCCTCATACCTACACTGCAGCTCCAGTTCATAAAAGTTATTAAAATATGGTAGACAGAGGAAATTTGTGTGGTTCAGCTTATTGTGCAAGTGTACACATATAAGGCAAACCATCATAGAAAGAGGCTGGCATGGCAACAGTAATTTATTACAAGTCCTGGTACCCTTGCAAGTAACTGAGTCTTTGAAGAAACCGTCCAAAAGGACCTTATATATAAAAAGTCAGTGTTCTATCATCAAACTCTCAGGTAACTGCCAGAGGAAGAAGCTGATACCCTTATTCATATTTTCAGAGGACAAAACACCCTACTTGATAAGATAATAAAATTTATAGTTAAAGCTGTGCTTTATATGAGCATCCTGTTTTCACTTGTATGTAATGGTCTCATATTTTTTTCCTCAGTGACTGATATTTTTCATATCACTTTCCTTTTATTGGAAATACAGCCAGTCAAGGACATCAATACCTGAAATCAAGATCTCATATTTTAGGCAGTCACCTAGAATCCTGCAGTAGTCAGTAAGCTCCTGCTCTAGTGTATTGCGTTAGGCACAGCTAATAAAAGCCTCAATAAGAATTGAGTCCAAAACTGTATTCATAACAATTTTTGCAAGAAAAACCCTCTATTTACTGTTTCACTAAATTTTCTAAGAAAGTTGAAGTTATGCTTATGAACATGCCCTAAGCTGTCCCAATTTAAAAATCTCACTATTTATTTCCCATCTAAATGGATTCAATTTAGATGTATCAATGGGGAGAGCAATATTGCCAAACTTGTTCCTTGACTAAGGGGCCTAAGACTGTTGAAGGCAATTATTCGTTGCTTACACATTCAGTTTAATGGCCTCCCTTTAATGCTTCCAGAGGGAGGATTTATTCCTGTGACTTAAATTTCTAATGTTAGATGGACTGGATCTTATTTTGGGAATGACTTACCTATCATCATCTTTATATTTATATATATATATATATATATTTATATATATTTTACCAGGTGATGAACTGTGCTTTAGACCAATATATTTCTTCCTACTGACAGCAAAGACAACTTCAGGTAACTGACTTAGTTGCAGATACCTGCTGTATAAATTTAGTCAATGAATATCACCTTAGATGTTTTTCTTCCTCTGTCTCTTCATAGTGCCTAATACACATCAGCAACAGATTCCTGTAGCTGTGGACATTTTCTTTCAAAGAGCAAGGTAGAAAGGGTTTTTACCCTGTCATAATTAGCAATATAAATTGCCATATCTGGAATAAGTGCCAGATGAGTTCCTGAGCAGCAATATTGAATCTCTTTGGCTACCATAATATTTCATTATATATTATATCCTAAAGTGGATGGATGGGGAGTGCACCATGATCTGTTGGAGGTCAGGACATAGTGGTAGGAATCAGAAGACACAACTATCTACATACTGAAGACCATGCTGAAGCAGAAAGCTTTCCTTTTCTCTTTCCACCTTTATGAAGAATGAACAGCAGGAAATGCAACTTTTTCTGGAACCTGATCCTGTCAATCTGCATTAGGCATCCTCAGCATAAGAAATGTGTAATGCATTTGAGCAGAAAACCTGATGATTCAGACCCTAAACTTATTTCTTGACATATTCCTGTTCTATGTGAAAGGCTGATGTTTAAATATAGCAATATCTGAGATACCTGTGAATTTTCAAGATATCCACTTAAGGCTACAGGTTTTGCTGAGGATGTATGGGCCTTTCTTTGACTTTCTTGAGGTGAAGACAGGAGGTTACTTAAGCTCACCTTAAGGTCTAATAGACTACCTCAGGATATCTCAGATGCAATAAGATATCCCAGCTGAGGCTAGTTCATTAAATTGAAGACTTCCATTGATTGTGACACCTGGTTTGCATGTATACACCTAAATCTGGGCATCTTAATCTGACATTTGGGAGCATAGAAAAGCATGGTGTTATTTTCAGTTTTAGATAACATCCATACAAGCTTGCATTGAGTCTAATCCTATATTCTTGTATCTTGTATCTCTTTATATAATATGTATAATACAGATTCTGTATTGGGTTACATTTTGTGGTCTTTCTATTTAATTTCATCTTTGTGTTTTATTGGTCTTAGTACCACACATGATGTGTGAATTCATAAGGGAAGCCATGCAAAAGAGGCTGGACAGTAACAAATTGTAATTCTAGGTGGAGAATTTCCCTTAAAATATATGTCCTCAGCACATTCTTCTTAATCTTGGCAACAAACTGTATCATCATAGGGACTTTCTATCAAATCAGTTAGGTTTCAATTTATCACACTTTCCCTAACTCAGCTTTTGCACTGACCTTTGAGAGAAGTTAATCCATCATGACCTATGCAAACACATCCCCTGTCTTCATCTCAGAGTTAACCCCACTAAAATCTGGTAAAAACTGGGCTGTGACAATATATTGCCCAGTCCTTATTTTCATGGGAATTAACAAATTTTCATTTTCACTTTCTTCCTTTGTGGGGAAAGGGCCTTAATGGCTTTCTGAGCAGAAATAAGACAGCTTTCCTGCTTTAGACTTTAACTCTTGCTCCCCTAGCAGAAAGAACAGCATTAAAACTGAAAATAGTGTTAAACCACTTTAGCACAATGTTTAATATGTTAGGCATTTTACTAACTCACTTTATAATAAAATTAATTTGAATTTGGCAATGTGTGTAAGATTAGGAGAGTGAAGAATATTTTTCACATCTCACTTTTAAACTCTGCTGCTATTCTGCTTTAGATTATGTGGACCAAATCCTGGTTGTAGACTCAAGTACTTCCTCAAAACCTTCCTTTGACAGTAATAAAACCTGACTGCATTTACCAGAGAGGATTTAAATATCAGGACTAGAGCCAAACCAGCAGAATTCTTATTTGTTATTCCAGATGTCCAGCTTCTCAGAGAGCTTACTCTTTATTTCCTTTTGTCTACAAGCATTTACAAGTATTTATCAGTAATAATTTCTAGAGTTAGAATACAATGGGAAGGAAGGCTTATATTTTTGATATTTTATTTGATGTAATTTCATTTGTCTACCTTCTTGAGAATTCTTGATAACTAACTAACTAACTAAATAAATAAATAAATAAATAAACAAACAAATAAGTGTCTTAACACAAGGAATACTCCTTCTAGGAAATGATCAAGCAGCAGAAAATTCTTGACACATTGGTAGGTCTCTATTACAAGCATATGAGACTTCTATAGTTTCAACATTAACAAGTGCTTGCAAACACTCTATCCATCTTTCATGGAATTGCATTACTTTAGCACTTGTCTTTCCCAGAAGTGTTCACTACTATTTAACTGAGTATTTGATTTAGAAATCACAGCTCTTTTTGTAAATAGACAAATCTGCATCTAAGTAATAAATGGTGAAATTGAGTAAATATCCACAACATGCACTCCACCACTCCAGTCAATATCATAAGCATCTCTAATTTAAACACGATCAAGTGTTTCTTTTGTTGTCTTTGTGATACAAAGCCTAAAATCAATTTTATCTATCAATGGGACACTGAAGAATTTAATCTGAACAATTTCACAGTAGATGATTTTTTGAATTTATGTTTTAAAATTAGTGTAAGTAAAATCTGTCTCTAGACTCTATACTTCCTGCAGGAACTTTGTCTGACACAGATAACTGCATACCAATACTTTTCTTGATCAGTAAGATACCAGCATTTGCATGGTCCACTGTACTCCATTTATTTGTATTGCTCAGTTGTATGACCAGTTTTCTAGATGAAGCAACGTGGAGTTTTTTGGTTAGACCCACATGTGAAGTTTTTTTACCCCAAAAAATCAGGAATAGTAGAAAAAAGAAGGCAAGTATTTGACTACAATGATATACATTCAGTTTTTTTCACCCACTTTTGAAAACTGGTGTCATACAGAAATTGTATATATGTAAATAATAATAAATGTAACATACATGCAGTTAGGCTGTGAGTGTGTGTATGTGTCTGTGCGTGTAAAACCCTCGTGCTGTCCTCAGTAAATTTTTAATTCAAATACTAGTGTCAAGAAAAAATGCTGAAAAGGTTTCAAAAAAGGTATCATGTCTGTGCTTTGTAAATGTAGGAAACGGAGAAAGGAAGAAGAGCCTCTCTGTCAGGAAAGCTGAAGGATGCACAAATACCTTCTTCGTAAATGTTCATACCTTAGATACATCTCAGTTGATCTCTGATGCACACTAGCACAGAACCCTGGAATTTTGATTCCTTGGCCATGGGAGATGGAACTTTGAGATGCATAAGAAGATTTAATCTGTGCAGATGACAGTGTGAAGGAAGCACATAGCCCTGACAGAGGCTAATGATGAACCCAGGCCTGCAGCCTTTGAGGCCCTCTTGGCTGCGGGATCGGATGTCATCTAGACACAGCCAGAGACACATCAAAATTCTTCAGCCAACAATGGAAGTCAATCAACCACAAGATGCAGAATTGTAGGAAATAGCCTTCATCATTTCTGACGTTCACGGACAAGATAATTGCCTGTATTTTCTTTGTGAGAAGTTTGGTATTTTTGCTTATACAGAAACATGGGGTAATTTCTCTCTGTTTTCATTCAGGCCTTTGTCATGCGAAAGGGACGACTTTAATTGAAATGCATAGCAAGCATCAATATGTTAGAAGTACAGCTTTGCTAAAATGTGGCTCAGTTATACACATTTTGCATAAAATATTTTCCCCCTCTTAAATGTTCTGTCCTTTCCCTCTGTTCACTGCCTTTTGTGGCAACAAGCTTAAACAAGTATCCCCTCCAGTTTTATATATAAAATATGCATAACATGAAGAAAAATTTTAATTCTCTTAAGGATCTTTTGCTTTTGGCTCTTTGAAGAGATACCAAGTTTCTATTCCTGTGCTGAAATAGTTAGGTCAGTTAAGAAACTTGATTATTAATATCACTGTTATACAAAAGAATGCAGCACTTTTTTTTCTGTAGTAGATAGAACAAAAGATTATAATAACTATATAATCTGTGATAACAATATGAAACCAAATTAAGTCTTTCTATGCTGTCTATATTCTTTGGACCACACACAAAACATTTTGAAATTTTTGCTTCCTGGTTTTCATGTAGGTATTTATTTTGATTAGAGCTGAATCATCTTCTAACAAACTGACATTCTATTTATTACTTTGCATGACCACCATCAATGCATTATTTCCATGTTTCCCAAACATTAGTCCATTTATTGTTACAAAATCCAGCGGTGACAGAAAAGTATCATCTCTGTTTCTACAGTTGTGGCCAAAGACCACACAGTCAAGAATGCATCAGACTGGAACTGAACCAAAAACTCAAAGTCCCAGCCCAGCACCTTCCTAGTAAGACTAACATTATGAATTTCCTTGAAGACTCCCTTTATGGTTGTCATTTCAAGCAACACTCTGCAACATGAAGTGATAATTATGTAACCGTATTTACAGCCCATCAAAAGTTACCACAACTTGAAACAGAGAGCAATATGGTTTTTTTGGTATAAAGGAAACCCATGTCAGATGTAAGTTAAATAAAAATGCTTTCAGCATTGATGTGTGATATTAACCAAATATAGCTGACTATTTGGAGTGTGTGTATCATGGTATGACTTCTAATACAGAGGGAAGAGAGCATTTTAGTAGATGGGCCATTTGATATAGCCACAGATTCTCTTACTTCTCAAAGCCTTTTATACCTATCCTCTTGTGATTGCATTTGATCCAAAGATCTATGTTATGAGACTATTTAAACAAAGTCTTTATTAGGAAAAGAAATTAAGAAAGCATGCCTGTAATATGTCCTTTTGTTATTTTCTTTCCTATTTAAAGTTTATATTATTTTTACTGAAAGAATTAGATTTTTATCTATTAGGAATTTACAATAAATGATATGTTAATAATATATGTACTCATACACATATGCTCATGTATATAATTATATATTAATAATTATGCATCATTATATATCTAGTAATAAGATTTTAAAGTTTGAATATATTGATAATGTCCAATTTTACAGGCCATGGAAAAGAATCTTCATTCCATTATTCATTTTATCTCCCTTGGAATGAAATTTACTCCTGAAACGACTGTATCTTTGGTTGAGAAAATAAAAATACTATTGAAGACTATAGTTTTGCTACTTTAAGAGGCCTAAATTGGGACAGATTAACTCTATCCATACCTGTAAAAATAGATATGTCTGATCCAAAAAAAAATCCTGATGTTTTTCCACTTCACTGCTATTTTGCAGAGTAATATGTCTTTGTACTGAATAGAAATACTATTTTTTTAATTATACTCCTTGATTGCAGAAAAGCACTTTATTTTAGAGAAAAAGAAAAGGTACTTTTTAACTATTTCAAAATTTTTATACAGTGTGTACAATGCTTTAATTAATTCTTCTGTTTATTAGTCAAGAACATTATTTTCATTCACTCCAAAAGATTACAGCACATCCCAAGTTAGCTTTAAGAAAGATTGTCCTCCAAATTGTATGTATCATATAATGTAGATAATTTCATAGTTACCTATTTCAACAAAATTAAAAAATAGTTTAAATAATAATTCAAATAATACTTTACCTTTAAAAAATGTCCTTTAAAAAGAGGACATTAGTGAGAACCACCGGGTTTAAATTTCATTATCTTTCTGTGAGAATAAGAAAATACTTTGTAATTCATCACTTGGGTCCATCTATCAGGCAATACTAAAAGGCAGCTCAGACTGTGGGGACACTTCACTGTATTAAGATGAAAGTCATCCTAGAAGATATGGTTTATACCTCAAATTTAGACTGAAACCTCCTAAAACTTATCAGTAACTCTAGATAGAAAACAGTTTTTAGAATAGTATCAACAGGACTGGAGTTGTATTTGTAGTTCAGACAGTATATCTAAAATTATCAGAGCACTACCAAAGTAATTTAAATAAATGCATTTTATTTGCAAAGCAATAGACCAGTAAGAAACCCACCCTTGGCAACTGTGCTTTCAGGAACATCAGTAATCAGGAGATGAAATTAAATTGTTTTAACAAAACTGCAATAACCTGCCCACAGCCTAAGGCAGGAGAGCATCAGCCCTGTCTGGCATTTTTGGGACATTGCCACAGGAATAACCAAATGTCTATGACAATCCTTTGAGTAGTTTATTTTCAGTGGTGTAGAGCACTCAGCACATTGGACTCCCAAAACTGAAAAACATAAACAAAAATTATCCATCAGTAGTCAGTATCACCTCTTTAACCTTATTCTGTGCAGATACTGAGACACTCCAGTGAGAGAAACAACAGGTAAAAATATAAAGAGGATATTTTTCTCTCTTGAAAGCAAATCTGAGCATAATGTGACCTTGAAAAACATGTCCAGTGCACACAGGCATTATAAGAAGTGGTGGCATGTATTTCACCTTGACACCTTATGTTGTAAAACTGACTTGTTTTTAGTCTGCTACATGTGACTACAGTGCTTCCTTTCAACCAATAAAAGAAAAATACTTTTTTTGAGGGGAAAAGCTTTTTTTGAATTTTTTTTGACCAAAATTTTGAATGGTCATCTGGGTGTTGGATATTTTCTCTACTAAGGTATTGCTGGTGTATATATACTATATGGAACACTATATCTAGTGTTCTCTTGATCTTTTTGATCAGCTTTCAAGATTTTTTATAGGTAATTTGTGGTTTATTTTTATGCTCTCTGCATATTTGATAAACTTATGCCTGTTTAAACATTTGGTGTCTGTGTTAGCTATTATTAATAACTATATATATATAATTACAAAGTGTAATTAATGCTGTTTATCACTTTGACTTTTTTCCTTTGACTCACCAGTTCTTAGGAACCAGTGAGTAAACTACCTACTGCTCAAATACACTTAAAAATAATAGGGTGTCTGATAAAACTGCTTTCAACTATCACTGTATATACTATATGTGCCATGAATGCACACCTCTAAACTGATTTGACAAACAGTATTTGTACTTGTGTTATACTTCCTGAATAATTTCCAAGTAAATTATTAAATGAGTTTGTTAAATTGTGATTAACAGATTCCTAGCCTCTTGGATAAAGATTTATGAGTAAATTTACCAAACCCTGTATTTTTTTTTAAATTATATTCATGTTGACTACAAAAGAAACCCTGAACCAAAACCAACTGAACAAAAACAACTCCCAACTTAATTTACTGCAATTATTTTAAAATCTATGTTTTCAGCTTCGAAGTTTGCATCTTCTTTGCATCTTGCATTTCTGTTATCTCAGTACCATCAAGCAATACACAGCATCTGCCCTGGTGTACCTGCAGCCTTAATTTCTCATGTAGAAGATGTTCATTCACAAGCTCTCTTAAGCCATTTATGTTAAGGAGCTTTATAGATCTGTTACATTTGGGAGCCACATAACTCTAAGGCAATTCAGCCTTCTGTTTAAGTATTTTATCTCTTTGCACTATCTGTCATAAGGTAGAACTCCATAAAAGAAGGTGACTGTGCAGTTCCCAGGGATTTCAAGGGCACTTAGGGTTCTAAATAACTTAAGGCATTTGTATCTTACTTGGTAAAGCATTTTGGGATTTATTTTAGCTCTCTGCTGAGTCAACACCTAGCATCTGACTTTCCCCCATTCTTTTTTTTGCCACTTAATTGTCAAAAGAAGGAATGAATAAGGTAATTCTATCTTTAAGCAAGCTTTTTGTCAAATAAAGACAGCACAGAAGGAGACTGGCTCCTGTAACTTAAGTGTCAAAATTTAGGTAGGATGAATTTCATGAATGTCAAGCAGTAGGGATCTGCTGAATTTGTATCTTCAAATAACCCCTTCATCAATAGAAATAGGCAATTTTGGTTTGATAAAAGCAAGTAAACGATCCTGGATATTTTCATTTTTTTTCATATGAAACTAAGCTATCATTTTAAGTAAGGAAGCAAAGAAGTAACAAAAAATACTTAGAAATGTTGAGTCCCATATTGAAAATTTTGAGTTAACTGGTTAATTATTTTAACTATTTATTTCCAGAATAATTTGTCATCAAGCAGGTTAATATTAGTAGAGATTTGCTTTGAATACTTTTCTCCTAAATGATATTTTATTCAAAATTTTCATTTATCCTCCCCAATTTCATCAGCCTACAGAGTAATAAATACTAGATTATTTTTCCTCTGCATAGCACACATGTAATTATTTTTCATTCACACTTTGCTAGCAATATAGGTTTTTAATGCAACCTCCAAACAACTTTGGCAGTTTATCTAGGAAAATCAGTACACATAGCTCATGACAGTAATCTTAGTTATTTTAAAATTAGCCTTTCATTAAAAAGCTTAATTCCTGTAAACAGCATGTATTAAGAATATTTTAGAGCAATCTATGTTAATTTAAATGGTGGCAAGGCAAGGGCTGCAGACATACTGGAATGCTATAAAATAAATATTAAGGTTTACAGTCTTCTGAGAATAAGAAATCAGAGAAGCTTTTATAAAAGATTAAAATGGTCATTATTTGGTTCGAAACTTAACATTACACTCAGCAAAGGTTTTATCTTCCAGTATCTGAACTGTGATGAAGTCATCGTGGTGCTCTTAACATCAATATGTATTATGCTACAGATTTCATGAAATACATAAAATTTAATTGAAAGGGGTATTTTTCCTATATGTTTATCATGATCATAAGCTTTTAAATGACCTCACAGATTGCTGAATACAGTTCCTTTGTGTTACACCCATCAAAAATCTGTCAGGCATTACATGGAAATGAATTAGGTTTCCAGTTGCTTCTGCTTCTACTGCAAGAATATACTGGAATTTTGCTTACACATCACTGAAAACTATCTCCTAAAATTCCAGATTAAATTTATTCTTGGTCAGTGACAAATGCTTGTTCTCATTCAACACAAACTTTTAGCTTAACATCCTCCTCTCTCCCCAATGCTTCTTCCCCTGATGTCTTTGTGATGTAACTATATTTCTTCTCCTAACCTCAATTTTGGTACAATAGGTAAATTAAATTCATTTACTCTCATAAAATAAAATTTTCTTCATTCTCCAGATACTTTTAAAAGCTATTTCTGCATCTCTTCATTTTGAAATTAAACTTTTTTAAATAAAAATGAACAGGAGTACACACAGGACCCTAGATGATATGAGTACAATGCCTTGTATTACAATATTTAATAGAAATACAAGATTTTAATGCAATTTTTTTCTTCTAATAACTTTCAGATTGCACTTTGATTGATCTTCATACCAAATAATTTTCTGATTTTTTCATTTCCTGATGAAAAAGTCTCATAGCAAAACACGTTCCTTGTGGATATGTCTCAGTCCAGTGTTTAGCATCATTAAGCTTCATGAAATTGTCACTGCTCCAGTCCTCAAGGAAAGTAATATTCTTATTGTCTTATATATAAATAGTGCTTCCAACTTAGGCAGAAATTTCCTCAGAGTTTTCCTGTATATTGTATTTAAATTCTTACTGAGAAATTGTATAAGCTTAGTCTCAAAGGTAATCTTATGAAGCGCCACTGTTAACATTTCAGCTCTGTATTTCTCCTGATGGACCAGCTGGTATCACTATTATCTTCAGCTCTTTAACAGTTTCATGATATTTTAATTAATCCCCATTTTTCCACCTTGAGATATGAACTCTCACGTGCACCAATATATCATATTGCTGGAATCCAGATGATAAAGTTTGCTGCATTTTCTTGTTTTAGAGCCTCAGCTGAGATTGATATAGATATGTTAGCTATATATATGTGATACATAATGGTATAGATGTAAAATTAGATTATTCTGGCATTATTGTTATTTGTAAATCAATGCAGTATTTTACTCTTTTCTTCCTAATGTAATCTAGATGTTATGGAGGATAGCCTAGTGAGAGTGCCTGGATAATTTTTCTGACTCTTTAAGCATTTTCTATTCTTCAGACATATGATAATACTCCAGATTTTAAAACTGATCTATTCAAACATTTTTTTGGTTTCAAATGTCACTTGTGTCAGAATAGTCAGTAAGATACAATTCACTTTTGTTGAGAAAACTGAATTTAGTGAATTGCAATTCTTTAGTTTTATTTCTGTGTTAGCACTGGTAATTTTCATTTATATACATTTATTCCTCTAAACTTTATTGCCATTGTTTCCATATCTAACATCAGCTCCTTGGTGGAGAGCTGAGACATATTTCAGGTAGGAATACGAGGGCACTGATTTCCATATTACACAGCATATATCAGATGCAAGCCACCCAAGTCAGAAGAAGAAGAAAATTGCATAAATGAGAAGTGGAGAATCCTGAAGCACATAGGGTACTGACCAAAGGAAGACCATGGCAGAAGGAAGAAAGCAACAGGAAAGACTGAATGAAGAAATAGACATTTAGGAAATATGAAAATTGGCCGGTATGAAGACCAACATAGACATTTGTTCAGCTTGCACAAGGAGGAGAGATTTTCAAACATTAAGAATAATCTTGCAAAAACCTGTTTCTAGATTTGACTTGGGTACAGCAAATAGGCTTATATTAATGAGTACTCACTTTAGATATTTTAAAAGAAGCTGAAAAAGCATCCAAAAAATTACCCTGAAAGAAAAGACTAAGTCCCTGTTGTTAGCACCTATCAAAAATAACACATGTAAATTACTTTCAGATTTTACTTTCTTTAATTGTGAATGTTTGACATTTTACATCCCCTGAACAATAGCTTGAGAAGTTATTTGTGTTTTAAATATTTACCCTGTGGTGGTTTTATTTCAGAAATTGAATGGTTATTATACACTGCAGGTGTTTTGTTTGCTTCCTTGTTTTTTCTTTGCCCGGTAATAATATTGTGCTTCAAGCATTAGCCAAGGATATTTTGTACAGTATGTGCTTCCTTGTAGTTTACCAGTTATATGTCTTTTGGTCCAATTATCAAATAACAGCCATTCAACTTCTTGTAGATTTTCAGAGGATGTTTGTACCTGGAGTAGTTCCCTACAGAGAATGCAAATTCTTGAGCTGCATTTTTCTGACACATAGCAGGTACCTTGTTCAGGATAAAGCAGGTTTTTTTCTTAAAATATTCCTTCCTATTGCCTATACATCCAACAGGAGTAATTTGGTCCCATATTTTCACCTCCTGTGTTTAAGTATATATGTGCAAGGTTTTCCTGTGAACTAGCTGTCTAATCTTTTTTTAGGGTAATTGGATATTTATGCAGCAATACATACTCAGTGGTGTTGAGATGAAAAAAACCCTAGGTGTTCTCTTTAGAATCAACCAAATAACTTCTGCTTTCACTCATGCTTTAGGGTTCATTGCATAGGTACTTATAATCTGGAGAGGAATCTAGCCCTAAATGATTGTAGGTCGTGTAGATCCAATGAGGTGTCTTGGTGCAAAATTGCATAATTATTGTTTGATATAATAATATTGTTCAGTCATTTTCATGTCAACTTGTTGCAGAAAGAAAAAGATGGACCAAAGAAATGAAACATTATCATCAGATTAAAGTGTGTGGAGTGCCCACAACAAGCCCGTAGTGACAATGTCAAGCCTGAATTACAGGGTTTGGTTTTTATTTTTATGTCCTGAATAAGCAAATATGAACCTGCTTTAACAGACCAATATCCTAAAAAAATCATGGAATCACAGAATGGTTGATATTGGAAGAGACCTCTGGAGATCATCTGGTCCAGCTGCACTTCACAAACAAATAATGGAAAAAGAAGAAGTCTTATCAAGTTAAACAATTTTTTTTTTTAAGACATGAAAAATGGGACTTCCTACTCGAGGCATTATCTCTTGACCAACTTCTCCCTCAGCACTGAAGCAGAACACTATTTTAGCAAGAGCTAAAAATCAGCTGTTAATTTTTGTGGCAGTAGGAAAATGTGGTCTGGCAGCAGAAACCTGGGAGGGTGGTGGGATTCTGGGTTGCAGAATTGATCTCCAACTGCTCAGACATCTAGAGAAGGCAATCTTTATTTTAGTACTTTTCTTTCTACATTGCTATGGCCATGCTCTGGGCACTGAGCGCAAAAATCCCACGTGAAAATCCAGGCTCAGATTCTGGAATTTATGTTGTTTAAGGCTTCTTCAGTTTAAAACAAATATGTTAACTTCTTTCAATGTAATTTTTAGAGCGTAATCTCCTCATGCATTTGGCTTCCATGCTATCAATAATAAAAAGTAACAAGAGCATCTGAATTTTATGTCTGATTGCCAGAAGGATTTACTCATCTGAGATTTATTAATTTAGAATTTATTTGGATTTATTCAAGAGCTCTTCCCACCTAGTATTTTTACTTCTTATTTACAAAAAAAATAATACTGAAACCTTGTATAAATAACAGCCAAAGCAACATCACAAGACTATAACTGAAGACCCCTGACTTGAAGATATTTTGTTGCGTGAGGTGTGGGGTTGTGGTTGCTTTGTTTTGTTTTCCAGAACAGGTAGCATTCCACTAGAACAAAGTCATAACAGTCAAACACAAATTCCCTTCAAAAGCCGTGGAATTGTAACCTTTATAGGGATTAAATAAGGATTTCCTCTTTCCCTGTTTGGATCAGAAACCTTGAGCTGTAAATTGATATGAAAACAGATAGATGTTACTCTATATGATGAGAAACTGAGGGTCTTGGAAGAAAAGATTAATTAAGTTTAACATGTATTTATCATGTAAAGTATATTATCCATTTAAAGAAATAAGTTAGTTTCTTTTATTTGTGTCTAAGTATATTAATTATTGTGGGATGAGAGTATCTTGAAATAATCATGGAACATAATATGTTTGCACTGAAAATAATTTCATTGTTATAGGAAAAAAAATACAAAGTTTCTAGGATCATGACATAAAATTTTATTAGTTCCTTGGGAACTGAGAAAAAAGGAGAAGGTAGTGAAATACTTTCTGGTATCAGAAGAGATATTCTAAAATAGAAGTAAAATACAATTTTGAAAAGAACGAGGACTTAAAAAAATGACGGCCCCTTTACATCCCTAGCACAGAAACAGCTCCTGAATGTTCCTGTTTGGTGGTCTTTCAGGCCACAGCATATTTCCAGAATATATACATTGGGGTATTTTCCAGAAGTAGTAAGTTGTCAAAAGACAACTGAGTGTACACAGTACCTAAATGACCAGAAGACAACTCTAAGACCTTTCAGATATTTGTACAAGATTTTATTTGGAATAAAAATAACACTTTACCAACCTATATAAAAATGTAAATAATGTACAGCTGAGGAAGCATATAACAGCTAAAGTTCTGCAAGTCTCACATTGGCTATCAGGATGTTTCCCTATCAAGGAAAGCTATTGCTCCCCTTGGCTTTGTGTTTGGCTAATAGAAGTTTTTCCCTGATAGGAAAAGAAAATTGTCTTCAATTTATTTTAGTAAATACAATTCCCTTGACCTCTAGTGTTTCAGGAGGGAGCAATTGTATCGATTTCAGAAACTGAATTAATGACAACAATTTATATGCATAACTATCCTTTAGTGCATTTCAGCACAACATTGCCATTTTTGTTTGATGGGTTTGCAGTGTCCCCTGTCCTTTAAGTTGTTAAACTTCAGCACAAAATGTATGCAGCAACGAATTGGCTGAAAAAATATATCATGTTGCTTGGATAATACTTGCTGTTAAGTAGTTGGTTTATTTGTGACCTCACTCTCAATATGTTGATTAGAAAATATAAACATGCATTGTTTCATCTAGAAAAACATACCAAGTATGTATTCATATATAGATATAGATATTCTACCTATATATTTTATATATTTTAATATATATAATTCTACATTTCTTTATGTAAACCAAATATATATATATGTCTATATATATACATATGTGTGTGTGTATATATATACACATCTTTCTGCATTTACAAGCATGTTTCTATAATAAAAGATAGTCAGATGACAGGGATTAACAATGTGTGTTTCTTTCCACAGTACAATGTATCTATATATTTATAAGACTAAAAGAATATGAAGAAAATATTGACATAGCCCAGGGGTATTATGGAGAAAAACACAAGCTTACAAAGTCTTTAGGTCATCCTATGTTTAAAGCTGAGTAAGAAACTATTTCATTTTAGCTGATACAAACAGTTGCTCTAATATTAAAATAATTTAGATTTTTGATTCCTTCTTTTTCATCTTTTTCTCTGACTGGAACAATCATAGACATTTCCTGTAATGAACAGTTAGAAGTTAGCATAAATTACACTATATAGTAATGCAAATGGTCACATATTTTCTGAACAAGACAGGATCCTCCTGAGACTTTCAGTCTCTCATTTTCTCCTTTCACTGGTTCATTGTGTACTAACCTGAATGTTCTAATGCTCTTCACCTGGTTTTATAAACCTAATCATCTTATATGTTTGTACGTCTATGCCCATCAAAATCCCATCTGTATTCCTACTCTTTCCAAAACCTTAGGCTTTCTTATCAGTGCTTGTCTATTTTCCAAAAAAATGTAGTATAATAGAGAAGGTTTTTCTTCTCACAGAGATTCCCACCATCCTTTCTGAGTTCCTCAATCTGTGCCTTTTGACTTAGAAGTGTTGCTCAGGTATTCAAATCCCTGCAGAAGAGGTTATTTTCACCAGTGATTACTTTTCAAAAGAGATTCAGTATTGGTCCCTAAAATCATGTTAGAACTTAGACTTTTTGGAGAGAAAGGTGTCAAAAAAAATCTCACAGCATTTGACCACTGTCCAGAGGAAAATCATTAAAGATTCAGCATTAAGCTAAGATCAAACTCTATACAATGCTCATAAATAGATGGCTTTCATACAACCGGCAGCTTTGGAAGAAGTGTGAATACTCTGAAATTCTGACAAAACATTTACATATTTCAGCCAGGCATTGAATTCTGTAGAATAATGATTGTATTTCATTAGGTATCATATCTAGATAATTCTTACTAGTTCTAGATTTATGACTAAGGTGACTGTTTGAGGAGATAAGTTGCCTGAACTATGGTTACTGAGAGATAGGTACTCTTAATTAAAATAAACACTTTCCCAAAGGATTCAGAAGTACAAGGTATGTACTTGGGTTATGTATAGATTGTTTCCAAATAGTACCTCAAGAAAAAATGAGTCAGTTCTCTAGGGATCATCATGCACAAACACTCTGGGTTTAAATACAGATTAATTTTTAACATAGCCTCCAAAAATTACTTTTGTGCTAAAGACAGTCAATTTAAAATAATGTGCAAATGTCAGCTACAATACTGTGAAGAAACCAAGTGAAACAGGAATAAGGATGATGTATAAAAAATACAAGACAGTCTGGCTCCAAAATTAAGTATTTAAATAGATATTTATTAAGGGCAGTTAACCAGTAATGACACCAATTAATCAAGAAGTGGAAGCACATTCACCTTGTAACCCCTCCCCCACACCAAACCCATTACATTTTGAAAGAAATTGATTGTGTTTATTAAAAACGTCAACAGTGTAATTTAATTATTATAAGACAATGTCAAACAGCTCGTGAATTCTGAGAGCCCCAGAACGATGGCCCTCTCTCAGACAAAAATCTTGTACTGTTTGGAGATATTTTACTGTATAAGGAGTACAGGATTGTGCACTGCATGAAAAGTAGGAGCTGCATATTAGGATAGAAAGAGGTAGAAAAACAACAGATTTTCCTCTCCCAAGGAAAATAGAAGATTTCTGGTCTTAAATTGTTTTTTTCAAGTATTCTATAAAACATGCCACACAAAACTTAAACTTCTGTTCCAGCCTAGACAGAACTATACTCATTTTTATACAGATAATCAGAAGAAGTTTTACAACTAAGCAAGAACTTTTTTGAGCCAGATAGGTTATGAGATGGTGACAGCTATAATTTAAAAAAAAAAAAAATGTTTACTAATGCATCAGTTAAGAAAATAGACATACCTATAAAAATACAGTAGCACAAAGTGTCTCTGACAGAAAACATGAAGTTATGTTAGTGGTAAGCATAATTTTGAAATTCCAGTTTACCACTCCAGTTGCCTGACACTTAATAATCCTTTTTCTCCTCTACTAAAGTTAATTAAATCAGGATTACCTATTTATTTGCCCATATTTTTCTTTGTCACAAAAATACTGTGATGACTGCTTAGCTCCTTCCACAGTGTTTAAATTTTTTTTTACAGCCACCTATAATTACAGTGCATCCTTATTACACCAGAAAGAATAATCAGCACAAAGACTGATGCAGGATTCTGATAGATAGAAGTATTCAGGACCAGACAAGAAAGAGAAAATACAGTGAGATAACATGAACTTGACATACTGATATGAGAAAAGAAAATCTGAATTGAAAAGAACTGAAGAAGACTTTTCTCTTTAGAAACATTCTGTAATGTTTTATAGCTTGCAGCAATATAGTCACAGAGATACCTGATTAGCAATGCTTTTAGAAAGAGGAAGCAGGTAAGCAATTGATATCTACGGCAGAAGTAAAGATCTGCATGCTTCATGAGAGGATCATTGGCATGAATCAAGACTGCATTTAGCACCTCAAAAAATCCCAGTAATATCCTCATTGGTCTGTATGGCACAACAATTAATGAGGAAGAAAGCCAAAGGGCTAATTATGTCCTGGGGTGCACCACACATGGCATCCCAAGCCAGCCGTTGTCCCACTCTGGCCTGCACTGGTGTGACTTCATCTCAAGTTCTGTGTGCAATTCTGTGTGACACGATGTAAGAAAGACAGCAAGGTGTGTCCAGAGGAGGGCAAACAAAATGTGAAAGGTCTCTAGGGCAAAAGTTATGAGGCTCAGCTGGTTTGTTCACCTTGGAGAAGAAAGGCTGAAGGATGAACTTAGCTGTCCTGAGATGCCTATGACTTGCTGTTAGGAGGGCAGCAGAGTAGGAGGTGCTGAGCTCCTCTCTGGTGATCAGGGATAGGACACAAGGAAATGGACTGAAGCTACATCAGGGAAAGTTCAAATTGGACATTAGGAAAAGGTTTATCATTGAGAGGGTGATTTGGCTTCTCAGGGAAGTGGCCATGGCACCAATTCTGTCAAAGTTCAAGGAACATCTGGAGAAAGGAGCTGGACACAATGATCCTCATGGATTCCTTCCACCTTGAGATGATCTATGATTCTATGGCTTGACCATGAACAATTTTGGATTCTAATTATCCTGGGGAACAAAAATTATTTACTATTCTACCTAGCTGAACAGGTGCTATTGCACCCCAAAAAACAAATGGATAATTTGTTTTGATAATAGCTGGTAATAATTTTTGTTAATTGACAATTAGGGATGCAGAAGGAGCCCTTTGAATACAGTTTGGCATAGAGTAAGCTCTAAAAACTGCCTCGGAAAAAAATTTAGGAGAGACTGAGTAGGCTGAAAGGCTCTTTCAACCCTTTAAACAACTGGACTGTGGCTAAATTTAAGATCATTTGAAGTCTAATAGCTCTTGGCAA
>NW_028256210.1:0-20404 GCF_971803275.1 Cyanistes caeruleus | reverse complement strand
CCTCCCTCCCTCCCTCCCTCCCTCCCTCCCTCCCTCCCTCCCCTTAACATTCTCCACACTTTCTCTTAACACTTTTTGATGATCAAATGTATGAAACATCCCTTTGGAAAGTTTGGGTCAGTTGCCCTGATTGTGTTCCCTCACAGGTTCTTGTCCATCCTCATCCTATTTGAGCTGGAGGATTTTGGAGAGACAGCCTTGATGCTGTGTGGGAGCTTTGCTCAGCAGTAGACAAGAGTCACGTGTCAACAGTTTTCTAGCTAGAGAAGCCAAGATCACCACTATAAGGACTGCTATGGGAGAAATCAGTGAAATTCAGTATATTCACCATGAAACTTTTATGTTAATATGTGGGTGAATTCCACACACCTAAGCTGACTCTATGTTCCTTTCAAGGAACACTGTAAAATAATGATGCTTTTTCTACCCTGTGGAGCCCATTTGAATTGGAAGCCATGTAGCTTTAGAGTTGATTCTGTGGAAAGTACTATATTTTTTGTAAAGGAAGAGCATCTATCAAGCCTGGGAACTGGAGAAACCTCTTGTTGACCAACAGTGTTAGTCAAGAAAAAGAGTATGATATACACAGTCTGGTTTAGTCACAAGTTAAAGTTTTCTATTACATCCCTTAGCAACTGATAGACTTTGCTTCTTAGGATAAAACACAGTGGCAAGAAAGAGGCTAAACATTTATAATTTACAAGCCTGGTGGTCAACAGATCAACAAACAGAAAATATGAGCAAGCAGGCTCAGTCTAGCCATAGTTGTCTGAGATGAGCCAGATCATGACAGCTCTGTGAGAATGGGGACTGATTCCTCTCAAGAGAAAGCACAGGGACACAAGTAACAGCTGTAGCATGGTTGTGGTTCTTGGCATTTGTGCTGAGCAGAAAAACACACGCACACACACAGATGCACAGCAAGTGCCCTGCTGCAGCACAAGACAGCTATCTGCTAATACAGTCCTCTGGGTCCAGGTGTATCAGCTTTGATAAATAACTGATTAAATGGGGCTACATAATGATTGCATCTCTCATGTGTCTATCATCATTCACAGAAGTATGAGAAGAATAAGTATGAGCAGAATTATGGCTGCTACACTGAGTGCATGTGTTAATATCTTCAGCAAAGAATTCATCCACTAGTAGGAGAATCCGGAAAGTAGCTACAGTTTTATTTACTTGAGCTGTGGAAGCTCATACCCACATGACAGCTCAGATGACAGTCATACCCTATGAGTCAGGCAGGCAAGAGTATGTCTCTGGTACTCAAATGTTTTTAATTGCGACACAGAATCTTCAATGAGCCCTGCTGACCTTTGTTTTTTAGTCTGTAGCAGAGTGATTAGTGACATGGGCAAGGTTAGACTGTGTAGCCAAAAGTAATTAATTTCCATTTGTGGGAAATTTTAACCTTAACATCAGAGGGAATGTGTGTGTCACTTCTGATGCATGCAAAGCAAAGTGAAAGATAAAGAAAAGCTGGAGGGAGGGAAGGAATTAATGGCAAAACCAGTGTGACAGAAAAGCAGCTCAGACAGACTTGTGGGCATTTCAGTCCCACTTACACTGCTTCAGAGTACTGACTATTTGCAATCAGCAAGACAAAATCTGCTGAACATGAAAGACAGTGGAATAGTTTATTTTTCATGCTAGGATGGAATTCTTCTATTTACTCTTTCAGCTTTCCATTATTATAGCATCTTTCCTTTTTATTTATAAGAGGTTGGAGAGGTCTGCATTGAAACATAATTGGTTATGGCTGCTATCCACCTGACAAAGTTAATTGTTGGTTGTCTGTGCATCGGTCCTGTGAGAAAATCCTATGTCTGTACAAATTAGTTGGAGGCTACTTTCTCATAAAATAGTCAGAATAAATCCTTTACCATTCCTAAACAGGGGTATGATAGATTATTGGGGTTTTTGAGAGAAAAGGCAAAGTATAGTACTAATCACAAATGACTAGACTTCTTCTCTATTGGACGCAATTCAAATCAAAGGGTAAGAGCATTAAGAAACTGAATTCACAGATTATTCTGTCAGATACTAAATATTTTCAAACCCATTCCACTTTAATAAGTTTCTGGTGCTGACTGGATTAAATATCAAAAATTTAAATGCATTTGACAGGAGCAAGTTAAGACTTCATTAAAATCCATCCAAACAAAGTTCCCACAAAAGCAGATGAAAACTTCCATAGGATGCAGGATATTATCAGATATTCAGATTATCAGATATTATCAGATCCAGATATTGTCCTATTAGCATTCAAAATTACAGACTTAAATATTTGTTTGGCAATTCTTTAATTTAAAAAAAACATTTGAAAATACTACCTTTTTTATTTCTGCATTAATCTACCAGTGGCGAATCACAAGACATAAATGAAGAAATAGAAAACAAGCTCTTAGCCTTAGTGGTGAAGTAAAGTTCAAAGTGGTGAAGAAATCCCGGTTTAGCAAGGCTGTTGACACATCGTTTTACTCTGCCTGCAGAAATTTCTGTTCTCACTCCCTTACCAGCTCTTTGTCACTGTCCCTTTCCACATAGGTTACTGCCCCTGGAAATGGACCACTCATCTGAACCTCTCTGCTAAGCTTCACTTCAAATGAAGCTGGGAAGGTTAAAATGCTGGCGATTGGGATCAGGCTGGAACAAAACAGTATTTTTTGCCTGCACAGCTGCAGTCAGAGGGGGATGTGTGAACAAGCCTTAAGGCTCCACAGCTGCTTCCCAGAGTTATGGTAGCCTGGTCTTCTCCTGCTGATCCAGATAGCTGCCATTGCACAAGAGAAACTGTGGGTGAGAAGGCAATAATGTGTCTAGCAGGACATCCTTTGATCCTCCCTCCCCCTGATTCCCAGGAAATCCCTTTGCTCCCCCTGACCAGGGACTTTATGCTAAATCCACTGTGCAGAGACCACCTGACAATTCAGAATTCAAGGCAGAGTTTATGAACCAGCTACAAAAATTTATCAATTTAAGAAGAAATACTTCCTTGCTGAAAAATACAATTTCTTAGGCATAATTCACAAATATCTCACAAATAATTCAAGATTGTTGTTCTTCTGCATTATTATAAGAAAAGTGTAGAAATATGTTTCAGGCTTATAGGTAAAACCTTGAAAACATGACCAAAAAGCCTTGAAATCAGATACTTAAGAAAAATTACTGTAACTAATGGTTTTTAATTTTCCCCTATCTCCCCACCAATGATCATATAATTTGGATTTTTATAATACTTCAAGATCTAGAGTTTGCAAAATTGTAATAACAAAGTTAGTCCAAGTGCTTGAATTTTTTACCTTAATTTAATTTAGAAGTAGATTCTAAACAAAGAAAATACCCAATATGCACATTATGTTGAACAGGAGTAAATTGTTTTAGAGAA
Organism: Cyanistes caeruleus; assembly: GCF_971803275.1. NCBI lineage: Eukaryota > Metazoa > Chordata > Aves > Passeriformes > Paridae > Cyanistes > Cyanistes caeruleus. Next base: position 17,013 of record NW_028256210.1, on the reverse strand, counting down.
AGAAGCATAAAACATATCTCCGTTCTTGTTTAATTTGTGCCCATCTGTGTATTCTTAGTGAAATCAGTGAAAGACCACTGAGATAAAACAAAAAAAAAAAAAAGTAATTTCATTATGCAAAACATATAGTTAGGCCCAAATAAGAAAATTATTGGAATAGCATGAAACTATCCTCTTTCTTTTTTATTTTTTCTTTTTCTCTTTTCTTTTCTTTTCTTTTCTTTTCTTTTCTTTTCTTTTCTTTTCTTTTCTTTTCTTTTCTTTTCTTTTCTTTTCTTTTCTTTTCTTTTCTTTTCTTTTCTTTTCTTTTCTTTTCTTTTCTTTTCCTTTCCTTTCCTTTCCTTTCCTTTCCTTTCCTTTCCTTTCCTTTCCTTTCCTTTCCTTTCCTTTCCTTTCCTTTCCTTTCCTTTCCTTTCCTTTCCTTTCCTTTCCTTTCCTTTCCTTTCCTTTCCTTTTCTTTTCTTTTCTTTTCTTTTCTTTTCTTTTCTTTTCTTTTCTTTTCTTTTCTTTTCTTTTCTTTTCTTTTCTTTTCTTTTCTTTTCTTTTCTTTTCTTTTCTTTTCTTTTCTTTTCTTTTCTTTTTTCTTTTCTTTTTTCTTTTCTTTTTTCTTTTCTTTTTTCTTTTCTTTTTTCTTTTCTTTTTTCTTTTCTTTTTTTTTATTTTAATTTTTATTTTTCCCCTCTAACATTTTCTAACATCCCCTCTAATTTTTCAGCTTGAAATGGTTGAAAAAAGCATGGATAAGTTTAAATGCTTAAATGCTGACTCTAGACACTGAAATCTTTAAAATTCTCCCATTGCTACTATCAGGTCAGTGTTTCAACAATGCAACTTTGTGAAAAAATATTACAACCACACTGAGCAGAGTGAAAAGACTGGAGAGATATGTCTGTTTCTGATATTGACTCAGCTTTTTTTTAGGGACATTATCAAAAGATCAGCTGATCAGCAAACTTTCCAGTCAAACTGAGTGATTTGGCACTATATTCAAATATTGTCTCATATGACAGAAATCAAAGGAATATTAACAGGGTGGAAATCCCTTTTAGAAAGATAGCACCACGTTTCAATATGTATATTTGTTCACAGCCATTAAAAAATCTAACTTCCTTCACAAACCAAAACACTGGAAGCTCAATGCCCATAAAAATGATGATGTCTAAATGTCTTATTCAGACAAATTTGTTAACAAATTTACTGTCAAGTAGAAATTTTAGAAATTGACTCTCCATTCAAAGTAACTGTAGTTGTACATGAGTAAGAACCTCTGTTCTTACTAATTTCTTTGCTTTATAACTATATTGAAACCAGAATTACATTCTTTTTACACAGTTCAAGTGGGATTATAATTTCTGACAAGACATATAAAAGAAAAAGAAAAACCCTTATATAAGAAAACTCTTCTAGAGTATGGTCATAGAGCAAAGGACTGTGACTAAAGTATAAACCATCTGACTTCTGCATTTCAGAGTAATTTTAACAACTTCTAACTTTTTCCAAGTTTATCACAAAATTTTCAGAAAATTTTGTAGAATAGAGGCAAATAATTTCTCTTTCTGTCAGTACTTCCAACTCAGTTGCCTGAGAAGAAAGTTAGAGTGAAATATCACTGCTTTAGGTTGTTTAAAGATCCTGAGCAATACCTGCCAGGCATATTACTATGTTAATGTATATTATGTCAAATTTGTACAAAGCAGCAATGTTCCTTCAAAATAGGTAAAACATTTGATAACATAATGGCTGTGCTTCTGACTGTGAAGTTCACAGAGACTTCTTATTAATACAGGAGTGAACTCTTAAGATCTTGTCCTCTGTGCTGTTTTTTGCTGGAGTAGAGTTAATTTTCTTCCTAGCAGCTGGTATGGGGCTGTGTTTTGGATTTGTGATAAAAGCAGTGTTGATAACACTGTGAACAATACTTTAGCCATGGCTGAGCAGTGCTTAGACAGAGTCAAGACCTTTTCTGCTTCTCACACTCCCTGCCAATGAGCAGGCTGGGGGTGCACAAGGAGTTGTGTGGGGACACAGCTGGGACAGCTGATCCCAACTGGCCAAAGGGATGTTCCAGACCAAATGGAATCAGTGCTCATGTATGAACTAGAGGGAACTAGGCCAGGGGCTGCTGCTCAGAGGCTGTCTGGGCATTGGCTGATGGTGAGCAATTGTTTTTCTCGGGGTTTTTTCTCACTTTTTAAAATTAATTTTCCTTTCTATTTATTATTATTATTATTATTATTATTATTATTATTATTATTATTATTATTATTATTATTATTATTATTATTATTATTATTATTATTGTTGTTGTTGTTGTTGTTGCTGTTGTTGTTATTGTTATTGTTATTGTTATTGTTATTGTTATTGTTATTGTTATTGTTATTCAGTTATTAAACTGCTCTTATCTCAACCCATGAGTTGTCTCTTATTTTACCCTTCCAATCCTCTTCCGCCATCCTGCTGGGTTTGGGGAGAGTGAGTGAGTAGCTGTGTGGTGTTCCATTTCCAGCTGATATTAAACCAGAACACCCTCATTCCTTTTTCCTTCCCTGTCTCATTCATCTTTGCAATAAAATTTTTTGCTGTGAAGTTTCTACTGACCTAGTATCCATCGTGGAGGATTGATGTGCATCCTTTAGAGCTTTGGAGGAGTAGAAAAGAGTAAAGTGATTCCTCTTTACAATGAGATAAGGCACTGTGCAAGCTCATACCAGCTTTTTTTTTTTGCTTTTTACTTTTACTGTTTGAAGATGAGAACTGCAGCTGTTACAGAATTGTCAACTGGATGTTGGATCATGCAGAAAATAACCCCACAGTTGAGGTTCTAAATCTAAATCCTGGTTTACATCAGCCAAATGGAGGAAACTTCAACACTGAAATTCTCCTTCTTTATAACAGTGTCTCTAAGTTAATGATAAAAATGATGGATCAGGCCCATAACATCAAAATATCTGGGAGAATGGAAATGCAGGAATTCCAGGCAGATGGGTAACAGCAGTCAGCTTACTGCTGTTATGAGTTACTACTGTCCAGTAACTGAGCTCTGGTAAGTCCAAATTCAGAGTGACAGCTGAGAAATAAATCTCATTAACATAAACCATGACAGAAAGAAAGAGGAAGAGACTTCAAGAAGTATCTGATTTTAGTTGAGACGTATTTTTCAAATTTCAGCTTTAGTATTTGGTTTGGTTTTATTTTGCCTTTACTGGACCCTGAATAAACATTCTACCTTCTGTCTTGGTCTGTTAATGTTTTGCTTTAAACATTTACATAAGTGTTCAAAAAAATTTCTACATTATTTGCAGTACTCAAAGTCCCTAAAAACACACAAATTTGAGTATATATATATAGATATACTACATATATGTAGTATATATGCTACAAACTTGTAGTAACTAAAGGGACATTTTCGTAGCAATTGCTATTTTCCCTAATGATGCAGCCAATGCAAAAATCAAGCCCACTCAGTGTATTATTGACAAAGGATGGGAGGAAGGAGCTAATAAAGAATATAGGGATTGGTAAGATCAGCCAAATCGCAGGCAGAAGAGATTCTGAAGGTATTTATTTTGGGAATGCTGAATAGTACCCTGAATTTTTTAAAATACACTGGATACTCTTCAAGTAAGTGGTAGAGGGATTAGCATGGTGATAAATTAAATCTTTCACCAGATTTCCTTTTTCTGAAGAGTTTGATATGTAAGAGGTGTGTATTAAAAGTCACAATACGCACACAAGTTACTGCATTACTTTAATCTTAAATTATTGGGAATTTTTTGAGCTTAGCTAGGATTTTTAGGGCATGGTGCTAATAATGACAGGGTTATGGGCTCAATCCCAATGTCAGCCATCCAGTTAAGAATTGAACTTAATGATCCCTGCAGGTCCCTTCCAACTCAGAATATTCTGTGAATAAGGTACATATTACTTAAAATTATATGAAATCCAAAATTTCTTGTACAGCAATGCCATATGTCTAATTTTTAATGAAAAAATTAATTTAAAAAAAATCTTAAATAAGGCAGAATCAATCTATCTATAGCCCTGTTCTATTTAATTTTTCTTCACATGCATAATTATAGTCTCAATTCATCACAATTATTTCAAAACTTCTTATTTGTCTAAGAAATCAATATGAAGCCAAGAAATCCCAGTTAACATTTGTATATGGAATGTTTTATTTGATCTGAATCTTTTATAAAGTGTAAATTAATTGGGTTCTTTCATTCAGTAAGTTTAGGGAGTTTAGCATCTAAATTCCTTTGTCTTCCTTGGAAAGCCTGTTTAATACGCTTTGCATGGTTTCATCACATAGCTGTGAATGTATAATGCATTGCTTAAATGTCACTGGAAATGCAACTCATTGAAAATAAAGAATTTCTGGTACAATAAAACATGTAGTTTCCACAGATAATATTGCTTGTTCTCTCAGTGGTATCAGTTTTACTGGGAGTTCACTCTCCAATGAGCTCTGACAAAGATATATGTCATATCAGATGATGAAAAAATTCATCGTTGGTTGAGTCATTTGCTGGTCAACATGCCACTTGCCCTCAAAACAGAGTTCAACCAGAATTTCACTGGTGCATGGGGCTTGCAAACACTGTACAACTGAGAGAAATGGAACAGGATAGGAAACAAAGATGTCTTTCTTTCTCAGATGGGAGAGGGAAAACTGCTGCAAAGCTCAGGTGGGTTGAACTACTCAGTCTTACACTGCCAACAACCCACTTGTGTTTCTGTCATCTGCTCACTGCAGTCAGTTCCACCACTGAACAACTGGGGATTACAAGCAAGAGAGAGTAATAAAGACAGCAGAAAGCTTTCTTAATCTCATTAATTATTTTTTTCAGATTTTTTTTCTCAGTATCACGATCTATCAATTTCTTGACTTACAGCAGGTATCAGACAAAAATAGGTATAAAAAAAGACTGCAAAATTTGCAGGCACAAGGGTTATGCTAATTTTCATTACATGAATTGCCATAAAGCAGAAATCTCCACATATCACCAAAAGGAGATTTCAGAACTAAGACAAAATCAAATTCATTTCACATGGATAACTTACACCATGCTACCTCTTCCACATTTCAGTTCATTACTATATGAAAGCCATGAGAAATACTAGATGTGTTGCTGTCTTTTATAAAATAACTAAAGGATTAAAAGACAAAGGTAGATTTGTTAGATGGACCTTTCAATGTAAAAAGTTCTGAGAAAGTAGGTCCTGTTTACTCTAGCAAAAATAAAAATTGCGGCAAATTTATAAGCTCTGAGCCAGAATTTGGACTTATTAAAAAAGTGCATCTGGGGAGATCTGCAACATTTTTTTTTAAATGGTGAAGTCAGAAAATTAAGCAATTTTTAATATCAGAACAAGAAAGAAAAGCTAGTAAAATTTTCATGGGCAGGTAGATTTCATAAAACAAGTACTTGGATGAAACTAAAATATCCTTTTATGACAAGCATCTTAAAAACTGAAGATAGTTCAAAACCTTACATTGATAAGATAGTTCAAAACCTCTTCATCCATGTCTGATCATTGCTGGCATTCCATGAATTGCTACTGCAGGAGGGGCAGACCTCGAGGTATAGATTCTACTGACCCCATCACTCTCAGCATTGAGAAATACAGAAAACAGAAAACAAACAAAGTAAGGTAACCAAAAATTACTTTTTAAACAGAGGGTATAAAAAATTCCTCTCTGTTACTTATGAAAAGGAAAGCAAACTACAATTTGAAAACAAAAAAATAAAATTATGCAGCAGACAACATCCAGTTTAACAAGACAAGGGAAACAGGAAAATATCTACTAAGGCATTCCTCTATAGATACAAGCTCTTTAAGCCAAGTTTACTGTGCTGTTGAGATTATGATGGTAATATCTGACCATTTAGAGGGTCCTACTGTCTGCTTGCAATTTATTATGATGTCCTTTTCCTTTAAAAAAGTAGTGTCTGATTCATGTGTATCCGTGTGCATGGATGAGCAGTTTGGGGACAAGGAGCTGACTGAGCAGAGATGCTCAGATGACTGTAGAATGGAGATGAGAGTTCATTGCAGGGAAAGAAGTAGGAGCAGCAGAAGCTGAAGGACCACTCAAGGAACTCAGGAAGCAAATACAGCCACACTGTGGGGGTGTGGGTCTCTGCAAAGTGATGAGGATTCTGTTTTCACAGGAGTGTGGATGAATGTATGTGTGACTAGAATGAAAGGAACAAATAACAAGAATAGCATTAAGCAGGAAGATAAGCAGTTGCTATTAAAACTCCTTTTTTAATTTGTATTTCCATTCCATTTTACTCTATGCGACTAATGTTAAAATTTGCATTTTCTTATTTAAATATTATTTAGATGTTTCCTTTGAATTTAAAATCTTATAAATTGTCTTGTCTAGCTAGGGGTTCCAGTTTTTTCCTCAAAGACATGACTGATTTGGAATGTCTCTTTTCTTATGTCTCTTTCTGCTTACCAATTTAAAAGTGATCATCTGGCACTTCCATTTAATCTTTATAATGTTCTTTTTATATTCACTGCCTACATTTGCTGTTCTTTACAGTCTCTTTAATATTAGTGTAAATATCATATCTCAGTAAATAGCAGATGAATAATGGTTTGATAATTTTTTACCTCTAAAAGTATTCACTTGTGGACCCCATTGCCAATGCCACAATGTCACAGTGGAGAAATGAACAGTTGTATAGATGCTGACAAAAATGTTTAAAAATCTTGTGAAAAAAATTAATTTCACAGAAAGAATCGTAACAGAATCAGAATCTCTTTTACATGTACTCTTATTTTCTTAGCCACACAATTATTCCATTCAGGATAGTAAAATAATTAAAAGGCAGGCTATTAAAGATGTTTGAGCAGGTAGAGATATAGATATAGATATGGATATAGATGATATAGATATAGATGATATAGATATAGATATAGATATAGATATATAGATATAGATATAGATATATAGATATAGATATGGATATAGATATAGATATAGATATAGATAGATAGATTAGATATAGATGATATAGATATATATGAAACCTCTTACAGAATTTGAAAGTAATGCCTGGAAACTCAGATCAGTTATTGCTGAAGACCCATGATGTATGGTCAAAATATACTTTCACTTACTTCCATCACTTTCAAAAGACTGAGCTTTTCTGACTTAATTAATTTCCTTTTTTGTTGGCGATCACAGTAGAAGTATCAGTCAGGTAAATGAAGCTGAATTAGCTTCATTTCTTTGAATAGCCAGCCCCCATGACATTGGGATTAGTTCCAGTGTGGTCCTTCTTTTCAAAAATATTTTTAAACACAACAAGTGGACTAATTTATTCAAAGATGACTACCTGAAAACTGGTACTTCATCTGTAGTTATGATCTATTAAAATATACTCAAATGTTTTACGATTCTTGATGCAGTTTACTGTAACAATACCTCATAGTCTATAAGTAAATTGTTTGGTTTTGCTTTTTTTATTTCCTCTATACTCTTTGACTCTGAGTTATTTTCCCTCTTTATACCTTTATATCTATAACTTGTGTGTTGGTAAATGGTTTAAACTTTGTACAGCACTGTGGACAATGGATATACTTTTTAGCCACCCCAAGAGTTATATAGACTCTTTAAAACTGCAGTTCAGATAACATATAAAAAGATCATATGGAACTCATAAGAAGGGATCTAGAGAAAGAAACTTGCAGTTTCTTGTGTTTGCTAGTTTTCTCACTAAGAGATATAACATTCAGAAACAAAATTTACAAGGTGCTTAATTTAAAAGGTAGCTAATTACCAGTCTGGAAACAAAGCCAAAAGATGAAAAGAAACTTGAAAATTTCCCAGCACTAAAAAAATCCTTTACTTTCTTAATACCAAACCTAAGGCTGATAAAAATCTGCCAGATAAACAATCCTGGAAGGGAATGTCCTCCTGTAAGAGAAAAGTCAGGTACATTGAACTGAAAGTGATGCAATCAAGTAAGGACAGCTATCCTGCCTCCCATATGTCATGTGATGCTCACTTGCATCTAACTTGAGGAGTGCTACCCCTGGGTCCTGCATAGTAGGCTTATGGCCTTGCATAGTAGGTGTATTTTCATTGTCATTGAGCTTTGAGTTGGCTACGGCCACAAAAGGCATCTACAAAAAGGGTGCTTTGCCTCTTCCCAAAAATAGAACCTGAGTCTGAAAGATGAAAGCTTGTGTCATTCTAAAAGGTCTTCCTAGAATGCCTCCTCCATGAGCTTTCTCTTCTATAATTTTAGGTTTAAAGTAACTATGATTAGAGAACTTGAGGCACAGTTCTCTCAAAAAAAAAATGAGAGATGAAATGATGAGCTATGAGTGGTGAAAGACCATCTGGAGTTTAGATTGATATTAAAAGACTGATTAATGGTATAGTGTTTAAAACTGAAGAAGAAAATCTCAAGCCAAGCCATTTGGCAAATGCAATCCATTACATGAATAGACATGCCAGTGCTTCAGGGAGATCTTTTTCTTTCTCATTTCTCTCCATCTAGCTCTTTTAATTTGTGTTTTGTAGCTATCTATCTTCAGCTTAAAATTATGTTGTTGTCTATTCCAAATCTTATGCCTTCAGCTCCTTTCTCTCATTACATAAACTTTAGTAACTGTCCCTCCTAGCTACTTTTGAACTTATCTCTCTTTTGAGGTACATGGTCTGGTTTTAACTACTTATAGAGGAACATGAAGAAAAATATCAGCTACTGTGAAAAAAAAAAGAAAACAAAAAAGGAGAGATACAAATAAACACACCCCTAACTAAACAACTCAACAAGCCAAAACAGTGAAATCACCTTCTATAATCCTACTGTCTTTATTGCTCCTCTAGGTACCATTAATCTCTGAGAATTTTCTGTTCTTCTCAGGTAGCAGTCAATAAAATGGAAGAAATTTTCTTGTGGTTATAGGCTCTTAATTAACTATGCTACAGAAATTTTTGCAGAACTGAGAGCATCATCAAGAAATTAATAATTGATGTGGCTGTTCTGCTCTACTGTACTTGTTAATATTCATTAATGGCCATTTTCAAAACTGTAAAACAGGAAAAGTGAGAAAGAATAAAAACAAAGAAGTGATAAAGATATGCCAGAAAATATGCAGTAGAGAGAATGTAGTAGAGAAAGAATAGATGCAAAATAAAAGCACAAGAAAATAGATGGAAAAAAAGTAGATAAACAAAGTAGAAAGATTTGTATAATTATTAAATAGAGGGGAAGAGAGAAAGGTATTTCTATCTTTAATCAGAAGAAGAAAAACAAAATCATTGATGAAGTTAGTAATTTCTTTGGAATATTAGAACACTGGGTGAAATCCTTCTGTAAGTGAAGGCAGTTGTGTGATTCTGCATAAATATTTGCCCTTTTTATTGACTGTGCAACACAGTATTGAACAATGTATTTATAGTTTCAGTATAACAATATTCCAGTTTAAATAGAAAACTTAGGGGTTTTTTTTGTCAGTAGTCTAATTCAATATTGTGTGTTGCACCAGATACATTAAGCAGCAATAGTTAAGTCTCCCAGATAGAAAACACTCCTGTTTGTGTTAGAGCCTATGCCATTCTCTTCAAGCTGCATGTTCAGTAATATCTAGTCAGATCTTACTGTGCTCATTATTTTTTTAACCTAGGTTCAAATTATTAAAACTTAGTTATCTAAACCTTCATGCATGTGGTAGAAATAATTAATCTCAGCATCTTTGTCCTGCCACATATGACTTGGTAAGTATATCCAGGTCTACTCTGTTGTCATATTTGCACAGATTAAAGCCTGGAGAAATTAAGAGAAGTGCAGTTGTCATGTATATAAATAAATCTACATCTAGACTAAACTAAGTAAATCAAAATATGTTTTTTAGTAAGCAGAAGGAATGCCTTTTGTTTCAATACAAAGCAAAACTCAATAAACTGAAAACTTGGTTAAAATAATACCTATATCTTTTGCAAAATCAGTTCACACTGGTGAATTTCAGCCAAGAAACATTTCTCTTGAGGAGTTTTACTGAATCCCCATTTGCAAGGGAGCGACACTGAGAAGCAAATCCTTCTTTTCTTACTAACAATTATAGTTTCGTTAGCAATGTCAGCTGCAGTGGGATCAGATGAGAGACCATATTTGTGGTGGGTTTTTTTTTTTCCAGGTTTGTAATGAGTCCATTCTGCTTCAAAGTGTGAACGTAGGAGTTCAACTGTGTAGCTGCAATTATCTGTGAGGAACAAACTGGAAATTAAATCTCCTTTGGGATTTCTAATAGGTAAATTTAAAAACTCAAACACGTAAAAGCGGTATGAATTCAGTAGAGGAACATGTACTACCTTTCAGAATTTGCAACGTATGCCATGCTCAGGAAAACAGGTTAATCTGCTTTCCCTCTCTGTCTTTTGATATACCACCATGACAGACATATTTATTAAATCTATGTATTTTATGCCAGTGAGCATAGATTTCGTTTATTTGTTTATTTCTTATTTATAAGTCTTAGCTGTTATGTGTTGATAAAACTGCCTCTCTTGATCTGTATTTAACCCTGACAGTGTCTGCAGATACTTTATCCTGTGTAGTCTCTTCACTTGGGCTGTTTTTCAAAGGCATCTAAAACATGGAGAAATGTGTCTCATTTGACAGCTGAGTTAGTAAATTCAGAATGTACTTTATAAAATGAATGCCATGTACATGTAATTAAGAAGAAAAATGCAAATGCCAGCTTTGAAGTTTGATTAAAGTTATATTTTGCCACATGTATGCACATGAATCAGTCCATATTTCTCTCATACATTTGTCACTCTTTTTTTGGGTTGTTTTTTATATAGTAGTTAGATCTGTGATAAATACCCTCCTCAAAAAGAAATATTCCAACAAGGTAATAATTATGCTACAGAGTGCAAAATGGACTGCACAATTTGCAGTATGCATTCACTTAAGCCTATTGATTTTTAGAAGTAATTATTATATTTTCCTAACATTCTGGCTGAGAAGCTCTTCAAATAAATTCTCTAAAATATAGTATTGAATGTTTTAACATAAAAGCCTGATTGTTTCCTTTTCAAACAAAAATGTGGAAATATTTGAAGATTTGGTGGAAATTGAAGCATGGAAGTACTGGACAAGGAACTGATCATTGAAGCTTGGGTTTCTCTTCTTTCAGGTGATAATAGGAGAGGACAATGTTTTCTGAATGCGTATTTCTCTTCAGTTAGCAACAGTCGAGACAGAAGGTCTATATTGATTTTTCTTTCTACTGCCTGTCTTTATTTATTTGTTCTAAATTCATAGAATCACAGAATGATAGAATATCCTGAGCTAGAATGGGGGGAACAGACATTATCCAAGTCCAACTCTTGGTCCTGCACTGAACAGAACCAATAGTTACACCACATGCCTCACAGTCCAAACACTTCTTGAGCTCTTTCAGTCTTGATGCTGTGACCACTTCCCTGGGGAGCCTGTTCCAGTTCCCAGCAATGTTCTGGGTTTAAAACCTTTTCCTAATATCCAACCTAAACCTTCCCTGACATAGCTTGATGCCATTCCCTTGGGAATGTCACTGGTCCCCACAGAGAAGAGATCAGAACCGGCCCCTCCTCTTGCCCTCATGAGGAAGTTGAAGATCTCAGTGAGGTCTCCTCTCAGTCTCCTCCAGGCTTCACAGATCAAGTGACCACAGCCTCTCCTCATTCAGCTTCCCCTCAAATGCCTTCATTATCTTCATTGTTCTCCTATGGTGCCCATTAATAGCTTTACATTTATTAAATTGTGGCACCCAAAACTGCCCCTGGCACTGGAGGTGAGGCTGCCCCAGTGCAGAGCAGAGCAGAGCAAAGCAGGACAATCCCCGCCCCTGCCCAGCTGGTGATGTTGTGCCTGATGCCCCCAGGACAGCGCTGTCCCTCCTGGCTGCCTGGGCACTGCTGGCCCACCTTCAACTCCCAGGGCCCTTTCCCCAGCACTGCTTTCCAGTATCTCATTCCCCAGGATGCCTGTACATCCAGGGTTGCCCCATCCCAGGTGCAGAATCTCTTTCCCTTGTCAAACGTCATAATTGGTTGGTGATTGCCCAGCCCTCTGATTTATAGAGGTCTCTCTGCAGGGCCTCCCTGCCTTAAAGAGTCAACAACTCCTCCCAATTTAGTATCATCAGCAGAAGTATCCCTTCAAGTCCTGTATCCAATTATTCATAAAGATGTTGAAGAGCACAGGGACCAAGATGTAGCCTTGTGGAACCCCACTGGTGACAAGTCCCCAGTCTGACGTCACCCCACTCACTGTAACCCTTTTTACCCAACCTGTGAGCCAGCTGCTGGCCAGTGAGCCATCATGCACCCATTGCATGATGTGCTTATCCAGCTGTGCGCTCGACATTTTGTCCAGAGGGATTTTGTGAGAGACAGTATCAAAAGCTTTGCTGAAAATCAAGAAGATTATATCAACTGACTTCCCTTGATCAACTGGGTGGGTTACCCTGCCCTAAAAGGAAATCAGGTTTGACAAGCAGGACGTTCTGCTAGTAAAGCTGTGGTGACTGTGACCAATGACTGCATCTCCACTGCAGTGAAAGTTTGAGACTCCTGAGTCTGTAGCCTTTTATGAGAGCAACATGCCAGTCTCTCACTCATTCTCCAGAATACTGCACAGATTGTCCTCTTCTCCACACAGTTCCTTCACCAGCAGATGCAGCCCATTGACAACAATCTATCTTCTGCAAAAGGAATGACTGTCAGCCCTGGTCTCATGGAGAGGCATCAGGGACTCCTGAGACCTGAAGAGCTACATTTGCCATCAGGAGGTGTGTCTGGATGGAGGGCTCTGACATGGCTACTGCAGTGACTCCACACAGCTGCATTTCTATACAGTGGAGAGTTACTTACTGAAGATGTAATAACTGTGTTCTAATCTTCTACACCGTTCACATCATAACGATCACAGATACTTATTAAACCTCATTTGTCATTAACTGTATACATTTACTTTCCATCTTTCCATACCAAACTTTCTGATGAATAACATATTGTATTTTTGCAATAGATTATTAAAATTATTTGGGAAAATTTACAGAAAATAAGCACTATTATTTCATTAGCAAGATCACAGCAAAGTACTGGATTTTTACTTTAGTTTAAGTACTGGAAATAAAATGCTAAATGTGCTTATATGCCAATAAATTTCTCCATTTAACTTAAAAAATTGTAAAAGAAAATGTCCTTGAATGATCAAATGTCATTAACATTGCCATTACTTAGTGTTATAAAATTAATTTGGTAGTCTAATTCAGCAGTGGTGTGGGATAAGAGCTGATGAGTTAAGTAGTTCAATGGAACTTTCCTCTTGCAGGAGGTCAGAATTTATCAAATATTCCCTGTTTCCTAGCTCATGTCTTCTAAAGTCTTTCCTTCTCTCTGACAGGAAAGGAAGAAGTGTGACAGAAGAGTTAATCCATCCATGAATCATATGTGACAGACAAGAATAAATTATAATAATTACATAAACTCTGCATCCTTAAAAGCCAAGACAATTAACATGCAAAATTTGGTAACCTCTTGCCAAGACAATTAACATGCAAAATCATGGTCATTAAGGCCAGCACCAAGGGCAGATATTATTGGAGGGATTTTTGCTTGCAATGCTAAAATATGAAGGTGAAACAAGAAAATGGACAATTAATTTTTTATATTTTAGCATAGACTAGCAGGGTAAGTGCAAGCAATGGGAGAGGCATAATGGGTAATACTTAGGCCTCCTAAGAGGTTGTTGGTGTTTAAAAATGAGCTCCCTAACCCAAAGGTTTTACAAGATTTGAGTCAAAGGAGAGATAAATAGTATTCCAGGTATTTGAAATCAAGAAGATTATTTCTCTGACTGACTGGCTGGACAAAAGTGTCAGAGATGAAAAGGAGTCTAAAATCACATGATGATGTAACATGTCTGATTTTCTCTGGTTTAAATTTCTCTAAGTACTGTACATGCTGTATTATGCAAATTTTTTCTGATTTGAATCTGATTAAATCTATTAATAAATACTGGTTTTAGTTATACCTCTTGAATCATTGGATTTCTCAGGGAATATTACACAGACTGTTCCAAAGAGATGAAAAAATGTTTAAGGTTTAGGATGATATCATGAAGGGAAAGCATCTGTAACTGTGTGGTGTTCTCAGAGGGATTCAGGAGTTATCTCCTGGAAGGCAAGAAGTTTAGGACAAATGATAAATGCTGTAGCCTCCTGTCCAGCTTTTCTAATCTTACCAGGTTAAAAGGACAAGTCACTGGCTGTCAGATATTAGGGGGTTCCCCCACACCCCTTTATTAATTTTTTTTTTTTTCCCCTTGCCTGCTTTGATAAGTGTGAAAGTGTGGAAGGAAGGTGGAAAATTAACAAATATATACAGCACAACCAAAAGTGGAAAATGACAAAAGGCAAAGGAACAGACAAAAACAAACAACAAAAAAGGCCAACAGTCATGAAAAATGGAACCTGGAGGGCAAGAGAGGATGCAAAGCTGAGGATGAGGTAACTGAAATATGGCATGATGTTGTAACAATTTGTATGATCATGAAATCCATTATTATAATAAATTAAGCGCAGTTGTTATGCTACATGGTTCTCTAAAGTAAAATTTTCTTGTTGTGGCAATAGATGTTTGCCACAAACATATTTAGCAAAAAAATTGTTCTGTATCCTGAAGAAAGTCTCTCTGGACTGCACACTGTCCAGGATCACTGACCTGTCAAGTATGTACATTATAGCTCTGCCCTGATAAGAGATGGTGTTCTTTTTCAGTGTTCATCTAACCATTCCCCTGCCTGCAGAGTTTCTTAAGTGTAGATAACATTCAGTTTCTTTTATAATCATCCATGTAGAGTAGACTAGCACTTTTCCCATTCATTCTCTCCCAAAATAATGCAGATCTTATCAGGAAATCTTACCTCATCCATGACACAGGTCTCTGAGTAGCCAGAAACCTTTGCTTCAATGGGACTTTATCAGACAGCAATCTACTTTTTGCTGATTCTATTACTGTTACTGATTGTCATATTGCCCCTTGAAGAAGTATACCATAGTGAGTATGGATTGCATGAGCTTCAAAACACCTGTGTCTGCTTTGAAGTTAAGGTTAACAAAGAAAAACCCACTCTGCATAGAGGAGTATGATCTCTGTCTCACCCATGGAGCACAAGAAACTCTCTCCAGCATGCCTGATTTGTCATAACCACACGCATTTCAAGTGTGGAGGAACCTGTTTACATCTTGGCCTGGCATTCTTCATTATCTTCATTGTCACTCAAATTAACATGGGTGCTTCTTCAAGCTGTTGGAGTAGTTGACTAGAGTAAAACACAATCTTCTTCTCCAAAATTCTAGAATATTGAATAAAATTCAGTGCCCCAACTAATCCATGGACTATTTTAGTACAGTTTTGAGGGAGTAGTATTGACATCTTTTCAAGTGCTTCACAACCTCTCTTTTATAATCTTCACAAACTCTCTTAAGTTGTCTGCTTCTAAAATAGATTTCCTTGCTGTTTTCTGGATATTATTCTGTTCCCTTCCTCTGTCCTTTCTGTACTTCTGACTTTTATTCCAGTGCTTGAATGTTATCAACAAGATGTTTTTCCACTTTTTTTCAAATCATTAACAAAGAAACTAAGAAATACTTAATCCAAGGTGAGACATTTCTTCCTAATTTGATATTTTAATCTTTAACATTGCACTTTGTTTATTATTTTCCATGCAGCTTTTAATCAAAATAACGTTTCTGTGCATCCAAAGTGATTTGAATTAATTTTTCAGTTAAGACTTAATTTTTCACTTCATCAAGAGATGTACTAAAGTGTTTCGCATGTAGTCCTTTATTTCATCAAGTGATTTTGTAATTTTATTTTTTTAAAAAATGAAGTTATAGGAGCAAAATAATATCTACTTCCTTTATAGATGTAAAATGCTTTTTAACTTAGCAAAACTGCTGCATAGAAAATTCATAGAAAAATTATGCATCAGGAAGTGAGGCTGGCTCATTGACAGAGGAAAAAATATAGTAAAAAAGGGAAAAAATAAAAAGCAGAAAGGAAAAAAGAAACATGCCAAAGTTAATAAGAGTTTTGAGCTATGGTAAAAGAGTATCTATACAATAGATTATATAGTAGATACTTAAATATCTATATTACTATAGATAGATATCTTAAATAGTAGATACTTCTGACAGTAGTCAAAAAGAGGAAAAAGTTCAATAAGATTTACCAGATATATCCCCTTTCCTCTATCATCTCCTTCCCTGGCTTCATGCTTGAAGCAATTTATGGTTCAGTGAGTTCCCATATCAGAGATTGACAGACATTACTTATATGAATTTAACAGACCTCTTCAGCATTAAATGTCACAGTAAACTGGTTTGGTATTGTGCAAGTTCCAGTACAGGACAGTGTTTGTGACCATACTCCTTCCAGAACTTGATCCCTTCATTTATGCTTCTGCATTTCATATTGTAAGAAGCACTGAACAGAACTTTCACCTGTGACTTTTTCTATGTAATTCATGGTTTGTGAACCATAACTCCCCTTAGTTATATTTTTTGGGTTTTTTCCAGGTTGTAAACTCACCTATTTTTTCTTGCAAGTTATTCCACACCTCTGGTCATCTCCACTACATGCAATCCTTTTTCAGATTAAATTGGCAGCTATGCAATTGAAGGGACAAGGACAGCATGGGTTTAAACAGTCCTTAGAAGAAAGCTTCCTATTTAATTCTTTGTGTGCTTCCTAATATTCATATTGGCTCTCTGATGGCTGTGACTGTTCACCTCATGCTTTTACAGTCTGCAGACTGATATTTTTTTCTGCAAAGAAATCCAAGATATCTTGAGTGATAAGAGTTCATCAGAAAAGCCATAATTTCGTCACTTTGTGGAGGTTATTTTTCTGCTTTTACATTTATAAAAAGTGAATCTATCCTTCATTTGGTTTTGACACAATCCCTTACTGTCTTTACCATAAAA
>NW_028256209.1:0-20639 GCF_971803275.1 Cyanistes caeruleus | reverse complement strand
TGTTTCATATTGACACAGGGACATGTTTCAGATTGGTACAGGGGACATGTTTCATATTGACACAGGGGACATGTTTCATATTGACACAGGGACATGTTTCATATTGACACAGGGACATGTTTCATATTGACACAGGGACGTGTTTCATATTGACACAGGGGACATGTTTCATATTGACACAGGGACATGTTTCATATTGATACAGGGGACATGTTTCATATTGACACAGGGGACATGTTTCATATTGATACAGGGACATGTTTCATATTGACACAGGGACATGTTTCATATTGATACAGGGGACATGTTTCATATTGACACAGGGACATGTTTCATATTGACACAGGGACATGTTTCATATTGACACAGGGGACATGTTTCATATTGACACAGGGGACATGTTTCATATTGACACAGGGGACATGTTTCATATTGATACAGGGACATGTTTCATATTGGTACAGGGGACATGTTTCATATTGATACAGGGACATGTTTCATATTGATACAGGGACATATTTCATATTGATACAGGGGACATGTTTCATATTGACACAGGGGACATGTTTCATATTGACACAGGGACATGTTTCATATTGACACAGGGGACATGTTTCATATTGACACAGGGACATGTTTCATATTGACACGGGACATGTTTCATATTGACACGGGACATGTTTCATATTGACACAGGGACATGTTTCATATTGACACAGGGGACATGTTTCATATTGGTACAGGGGACATGTTTCATATTGATACAGGGACATGTTTCATATTGACACAGGGACATGTTTCATATTGACACAGGGGACATGTTTCATATTGATACAGGGACGTGTTTCATATTGGTACAGGGACATGTTTCATATTGGTACAGGGGACATGTTTCATATTGACACAGGGGACATGTTTCATATTGACACAGGGACATGTTTCATATTGACACAGGGACATGTTTCATATTGACACAGGGACATGTTTCATATTGACACAGGGGACATGTTTCATATTGACACAGGGACATGTTTCATATTGGTACAGGGGACATGTTTCATATTGACACAGGGACATGTTTCATATTGGTACAGGGGACATGTTTCATATTGACACAGGGACATGTTTCATATTGACACAGGGGACATGTTTCATATTGACACAGGGACATGTTTCATATTGGTACAGGGGACATGTTTCATATTGACACAGGGACATGTTTCATATTGACACAGGGACATGTTTCATATTGGTACAGGGGACATGTTTCATATTGATACAGGGACATGTTTCATATTGACACAGGGGACATGTTTCATATTGACACAGGGACATGTTTCATATTGACACAGGGACATGTTTCATATTGACACAGGGGACATGTTTCATATTGACACAGGGGACATGTTTCATATTGATACAGGGCCATGTTTCATATTGGTACAGGGGACATGTTTCATATTGACACAGGGACATGTTTCATATTGACACAGGGACATATTTCATATTGATACAGGGGACATGTTTCATATTGACACAGGGGACATGTTTCATATTGACACAGGGACATGTTTCATATTGACACAGGGGACATGTTTCATATTGACACAGGGACATGTTTCATATTGACACGGGACATGTTTCATATTGACACGGGACATGTTTCATATTGACACAGGGGACATGTTTCATATTGACACAGGGACATGTTTCATATTGACACAGGGGACATGTTTCATATTGGTACAGGGGACATGTTTCATATTGATACAGGGACATGTTTCATATTGACACAGGGACATGTTTCATATTGACACAGGGGACATGTTTCATATTGATACAGGGGACATGTTTCATATTGACACAGGGGACATGTTTCATATTGACACAGGGACATGTTTCATATTGACACAGGGGACATGTTTCATATTGACACAGGGACATGTTTCATATTGACACAGGGACATGTTTCATATTGATACAGGGACATGTTTCATATTGGTACAGGGACATGTTTCATATTGACACAGGGACATGTTTCATATTGACACAGGGGACATGTTTCATATTGATACAGGGACATGTTTCATATTGACACAGGGACATGTTTCATATTGATACAGGGGACATGTTTCATATTGACACAGGGACATGTTTCATATTGACACAGGGACATGTTTCATATTGACACAGGGGACATGTTTCATATTGACACAGGGGACATGTTTCATATTGACACAGGGGACATGTTTCATATTGATACAGGGACATGTTTCATATTGGTACAGGGGACATGTTTCATATTGATACAGGGACATGTTTCATATTGATACAGGGACATATTTCATATTGATACAGGGGACATGTTTCATATTGACACAGGGGACATGTTTCATATTGACACAGGGACATGTTTCATATTGACACAGGGGACATGTTTCATATTGACACAGGGACATGTTTCATATTGACACGGGACATGTTTCATATTGACACGGGACATGTTTCATATTGACACAGGGACATGTTTCATATTGACACAGGGGACATGTTTCATATTGGTACAGGGGACATGTTTCATATTGATACAGGGACATGTTTCATATTGACACAGGGACATGTTTCATATTGACACAGGGGACATGTTTCATATTGACACAGGGACATGTTTCATATTGACACAGGGACATGTTTCATATTGACACAGGGACATGTTTCATATTGACACAGGGACATGTTTCATATTGACACAGGGGACATGTTTCATATTGACACAGGGACATGTTTCATATTGGTACAGGGGACATGTTTCATATTGACACAGGGACATGTTTCATATTGGTACAGGGGACATGTTTCATATTGACACAGGGACATGTTTCATATTGACACAGGGGACATGTTTCATATTGACACAGGGACATGTTTCATATTGGTACAGGGGACATGTTTCATATTGACACAGGGACATGTTTCATATTGACACAGGGACATGTTTCATATTGGTACAGGGGACATGTTTCATATTGATACAGGGACATGTTTCATATTGACACAGGGGACATGTTTCATATTGACACAGGGACATGTTTCATATTGACACAGGGACATGTTTCATATTGACACAGGGGACATGTTTCATATTGACACAGGGGACATGTTTCATATTGATACAGGGCCATGTTTCATATTGGTACAGGGGACATGTTTCATATTGACACAGGGACATGTTTCATATTGACACAGGGACATATTTCATATTGATACAGGGGACATGTTTCATATTGACACAGGGGACATGTTTCATATTGACACAGGGACATGTTTCATATTGACACAGGGGACATGTTTCATATTGACACAGGGACATGTTTCATATTGACACGGGACATGTTTCATATTGACACGGGACATGTTTCATATTGACACAGGGGACATGTTTCATATTGACACAGGGACATGTTTCATATTGACACAGGGGACATGTTTCATATTGGTACAGGGGACATGTTTCATATTGATACAGGGACATGTTTCATATTGACACAGGGACATGTTTCATATTGACACAGGGGACATGTTTCATATTGATACAGGGGACATGTTTCATATTGACACAGGGGACATGTTTCATATTGACACAGGGACATGTTTCATATTGACACAGGGGACATGTTTCATATTGACACAGGGACATGTTTCATATTGACACAGGGACATGTTTCATATTGATACAGGGACATGTTTCATATTGGTACAGGGACATGTTTCATATTGACACAGGGACATGTTTCATATTGACACAGGGGACATGTTTCATATTGGTACAGGGGACATGTTTCATATTGACACAGGGGACATGTTTCATATTGACACAGGGACATGTTTCATATTGACACAGGGGACATGTTTCATATTGACACAGGGACATGTTTCATATTGACACAGGGACATGTTTCATATTGATACAGGGACATGTTTCATATTGATACAGGGACATGTTTCATATTGACACAGGGGACATGTTTCATATTGACACAGGGACATGTTTCATATTGGTACAGGGGACATGTTTCATATTGACACAGGGGACATGTTTGATATTGACACAGGGGACATGTTTCATATTGGTACAGGGGACATGTTTCATATTGACACAGGGACATGTTTCATATTGGTACAGGGGACATGTTTCATATTGACACAGGGACATGTTTCATATTGACACAGGGGACATGTTTCATATTGGTACAGGGACATGTTTCATACTGGTACAGGGACATGTTTCATATTGACACAGGGACATGTTTCATATTGATACAGGGACATGTTTCATATTGGTACAGGGGACATGTTTCATATTGACACAGGGACATGTTTCATATTGACACAGGGACATGTTTCATATTGGTACAGGGACATGTTTCATATTGATACAGGGACATGTTTCATATTGACACAGGGGACATGTTTCATATTGATACAGGGACATGTTTCATATTGACACAGGGACATGTTTCATATTGACACAGGGACGTGTTTCATATTGACACAGGGGACATGTTTCATATTGATACAGGGACATGTTTCATATTGATACAGGGGACATGTTTCATATTGACACAGGGGACATGTTTCATATTGATACAGGGACATGTTTCATATTGGTACAGGGGACATGTTTCATATTGACACAGGGACATGTTTCATATTGACACAGGGACATGTTTCATATTGACACAGGGGACATGTTTCATATTGATACAGGGACATGTTTCATATTGACACAGGGACATGTTTCATATTGACACAGGGGACATGTTTCATATTGACACAGGGGACATGTTTCATATTGACACAGGGACATGTTTCATATTGACACAGGGGACATGTTTCATATTGACACAGGGACATGTTTCATATTGACAGGGGACATGTTTCATATTGATACAGGGACGTGTTTCATATTGGTACAGGGACATGTTTCATATTGATACAGGGACATGTTTCATATTGACACAGGGGACATGTTTCATATTGATACAGGGACATGTTTCATATTGACACAGGGGACATGTTTCATATTGACACAGGGGACATGTTTCATATTGATACAGGGACATGTTTCATATTGACACAGGGACATGTTTCATATTGGTACAGGGACATGTTTCATATTGACACAGGGGACATGTTTGATATTGACACAGGGGACATGTTTCATATTGATACAGGGACATGTTTCATATTGACACAGGGGACATGTTTCATATTGGTACAGGGACATGTTTCATATTGACACAGGGACATGTTTCATATTGGTACAGGGACATGTTTCATATTGACACAGGGACATGTTTCATATTGATACAGGGACATGTTTCATATTGGTACAGGGGACATGTTTCATATTGATACAGGGGACTTGTTTCATATTGACACAGGGACATGTTTCATATTGACACAGGGGACATGTTTCATATTGACACAGGGACATGTTTCATATTGACATGGGACATGTTTCATATTGACACGGGACATGTTTCATATTGACACAGGGACATGTTTCATATTGACACAGGGGACATGTTTCATATTGGTACAGGGGACATGTTTCATATTGACACAGGGACATGTTTCATATTGACACAGGGACATGTTTCATATTGGTACAGGGGACATGTTTCATATTGACACAGGGACATGTTTCATATTGGTACAGGGGACATGTTTCATATTGGTACAGGGACATGTTTCATATTGACACAGGGACATGTTTCATATTGATACAGGGACATGTTTCATATTGATACAGGGACATGTTTCATATTGACACAGGGGACATGTTTCATATTGACACAGGGACATGTTTCATATTGGTACAGGGACATGTTTCATATTGACACAGGGGACATGTTTCATATTGACACAGGGGACATGTTTCATATTGGTACAGGGACATGTTTCATATTGACACAGGGACATGTTTCATATTGATACAGGGACATGTTTCATATTGGTACAGGGGACATGTTTCATATTGATACAGGGGACTTGTTTCATATTGACACAGGGACATGTTTCATATTGACACAGGGGACATGTTTCATATTGACACAGGGACATGTTTCATATTGACATGGGACATGTTTCATATTGACACGGGACATGTTTCATATTGACACAGGGACATGTTTCATATTGACACAGGGGACATGTTTCATATTGGTACAGGGGACATGTTTCATATTGATACAGGGACATGTTTCATATTGACACAGGGACATGTTTCATATTGACACAGGGACATGTTTCATATTGACACAGGGACATGTTTCATATTGATACAGGGACGTGTTTCATATTGGTACAGGGACATGTTTCATATTGATACAGGGACATGTTTCATATTGATACAGGGACATGTTTCATATTGACACAGGGGACATGTTTCATATTGACACAGGGACATGTTTCATATTGGTACAGGGGACATGTTTCATATTGGTACAGGGACATGTTTCATATTGACACAGGGACATGTTTCATATTGATACAGGGACATGTTTCATATTGATACAGGGACATGTTTCATATTGACACAGGGGACATGTTTCATATTGACACAGGGACATGTTTCATATTGGTACAGGGACATGTTTCATATTGACACAGGGGACATGTTTCATATTGACACAGGGGACATGTTTCATATTGGTACAGGGACATGTTTCATATTGACACAGGGGACATGTTTGATATTGACACAGGGGACATGTTTCATATTGGTACAGGGGACATGTTTCATATTGACACAGGGACATGTTTCATATTGGTACAGGGGACATGTTTCATATTGACACAGGGACATGTTTCATATTGACACAGGGGACATGTTTCATATTGACACAGGGACATGTTTCATATTGGTACAGGGGACATGTTTCATATTGACACAGGGACATGTTTCATATTGACACAGGGACATGTTTCATATTGGTACAGGGGACATGTTTCATATTGATACAGGGACATGTTTCATATTGACACAGGGGACATGTTTCATATTGACACAGGGACATGTTTCATATTGACACAGGGGACATGTTTCATATTGACACAGGGGACATGTTTCATATTGATACAGGGCCATGTTTCATATTGGTACAGGGGACATGTTTCATATTGACACAGGGACATGTTTCATATTGACACAGGGACATATTTCATATTGATACAGGGGACATGTTTCATATTGACACAGGGGACATGTTTCATATTGACACAGGGACATGTTTCATATTGACACAGGGGACATGTTTCATATTGACACAGGGACATGTTTCATATTGACACGGGACATGTTTCATATTGACACGGGACATGTTTCATATTGACACAGGGACATGTTTCATATTGACACAGGGACATGTTTCATATTGACACAGGGGACATGTTTCATATTGGTACAGGGGACATGTTTCATATTGATACAGGGACATGTTTCATATTGACACAGGGACATGTTTCATATTGACACAGGGGACATGTTTCATATTGATACAGGGACATGTTTCATATTGGTACAGGGGACATGTTTCATATTGACACAGGGGACATGTTTCATATTGACACAGGGACATGTTTCATATTGACACAGGGGACATGTTTCATATTGACACAGGGACATGTTTCATATTGATACAGGGACATGTTTCATATTGATACAGGGACATGTTTCATATTGACACAGGGGACATGTTTCATATTGACACAGGGACATGTTTCATATTGGTACAGGGGACATGTTTCATATTGACACAGGGGACATGTTTGATATTGACACAGGGGACATGTTTCATATTGGTACAGGGGACATGTTTCATATTGACACAGGGACATGTTTCATATTGACACAGGGACATGTTTCATATGGACACAGGGACATGTTTCATATTGACACAGGGGACATGTTTCATATTGGTACAGGGGACATGTTTCATATTGACACAGGGACATGTTTCATATTGACACAGGGACATGTTTCATATGGACACAGGGACATGTTTCATATTGACACAGGGGACATGTTTCATATTGACATAGGGGACATGTTTCATATTGACACAGGGACATGTTTCATATGGACACAGGGACATGTTTCATATTGACACAGGGGACATGTTTCATATTGACACAGGGGACATGTTTCATATTGACACAGGGACATGTTTCATATTGGTACAGGGGACATGTTTCATATTGACACAGGGACATGTTTCATATTGACACAGGGGACATGTTTCATATTGGTACAGGGACATGTTTCATATTGGTACAGGGGACATGTTTCATATTGATACAGGGACATGTTTCATATTGATACAGGGGACATGTTTCATATTGACACAGGGGACATGTTTCATATTGACACAGGGACATGTTTCATATTGACACAGGGGACATGTTTCATATTGACACAGGGACATGTTTCATATTGATACAGGGGACATGTTTCATATTGACACAGGGACATGTTTCATACTGACACAGGGGACATGTTTCATATTGACACAGGGACATGTTTCATATTGATACAGGGACATGTTTCATATTGACACAGGGACATGTTTCATATTGACACAGGGACATGTTTCATATTGATACAGGGACATGTTTCATATTGATACAGGGGACATGTTTCATATTGACACAGGGACATGTTTCATATTGACACAGGGACATGTTTCATATTGGTACAGGGACATGTTTCATATTGATACAGGGACATGTTTCATATTGACACAGGGGACATGTTTCATATTGACACAGGGACATGTTTCATATTGACACAGGGACATGTTTCATACTGGTACAGGGACATGTTTCATATTGGTACAGGGACATGTTTCATATTGATACAGGGACATGTTTCATATTGACACAGGGACATGTTTCATATTGACACAGGGACGTGTTTCATATTGACACAGGGGACATGTTTCATATTGATACAGGGACATGTTTCATATTGGTACAGGGGACATGTTTCATATTGATACAGGGACATGTTTCATATTGGTACAGGGGACATGTTTCATATTGACACAGGGACATGTTTCATATTGACACAGGGACATGTTTCATATTGACACAGGGGACATGTTTCATATTGATACAGGGACATGTTTCATATTGACACAGGGACATGTTTCATATTGACACAGGGGACATGTTTCATATTGATACAGGGACGTGTTTCATATTGGTACAGGGACATGTTTCATATTGATACAGGGACATGTTTCATATTGACACAGGGGACATGTTTCATATTGATACAGGGACATGTTTCATATTGACACAGGGGACATGTTTCATATTGACACAGGGGACATGTTTCATATTGATACAGGGACATGTTTCATATTGACACAGGGACATGTTTCATATTGATACAGGGGACATGTTTCATATTGGTACAGGGACATGTTTCATATTGACACAGGGGACATGTTTCATATTGACACAGGGACATGTTTCATATTGATACAGGGGACATGTTTCATATTGGTACAGGGACATGTTTCATATTGACACAGGGACATGTTTCATATTGACACAGGGACATGTTTCATATTGACACAGGGGACATGTTTCATATTGATACAGGGACATGTTTCATATTGACACAGGGGACATGTTTCATATTGACACAGGGACATGTTTCATATTGACACAGGGACATGTTTCATATTGACACAGGGGACATGTTTCATATTGACACAGGGGACATGTTTCATATTGATACAGGGGACATGTTTCATATTGACACAGGGGACATGTTTCATATTGACACAGGGACATGTTTCATATTGGTACAGGGGACATGTTTCATATTGACACAGGGGACATGTTTCATATTGGTACAGGGGACATGTTTCATATTGACACAGGGGACATGTTTCATATTGACACAGGGGACATGTTTCATATTGACACAGGGACATGTTTCATATTGGTACAGGGGACATGTTTCATATTGACACAGGGGACATGTTTCATATTGGTACTGGGGACATGTTTCATATTGATACAGGGACATGTTTCATATTGATACAGGGGACATGTTTCATATTGACACAGGGGACATGTTTCATATTGATACAGGGGACATGTTTCATATTGACACAGGGGACATGTTTCATATTGACACAGGGACATGTTTCATATTGACACAGGGACATGTTTCATATTGACACAGGGACATGTTTCATATTGGTACAGGGACGTGTTTCATATTGATACAGGGGACATGTTTCATACTGACACAGGGGACATGTTTCATATTGGTACAGGGACATGTTTCATATTGACACAGGGACATGTTTCATATTGACACAGGGACATGTTTCATACTGACACAGGGGACATGTTTCATATTGGTACAGGGACATGTTTCATATTGATACAGGGACATGTTTGATATTGACACAGGGGACATGTTTCATATTGATACAGGGGACATGTTTCATATTGATACAGGGACATGTTTCATATTGACACAGGGACATGTTTCATATTGACACAGGGACATGTTTCATATTGATACAGGGACATGTTTCATATTGACACAGGGACATGTTTCATATTGGTACAGGGGACATGTTTCATATTGACACAGGAGACATGTTTCATATTGATACAGGGGACATGTTTCATATTGACACAGGGGACATGTTTCATATTGACACAGGGACATGTTTCATATTGATACAGGGGACATGTTTCATATTGACACAGGGACATGTTTCATATTGATACAGGGACATGTTTCATATTGACACAGGGACATGTTTCATATTGACACAGGGACATGTTTCATATTGATACAGGGGACATGTTTCATATTGGTACAGGGGACATGTTTCATATTGACACAGGGGACATATTGATACAGGGACATGTTTCATATTGATACAGGGGACATGTTTCATATTGATACAGGGGACATATTGATACATATTCCATATTGGTACATGGGACATATTGATACATATCTCATATTGATACATGGGACATACTGATACATATTTCATATTAATACATGGGACATATTGATACGTATTTCATATTGGTTCATGGGACATATTGATACATGGGACATATTGATACAGGGGACATATTGATACAGGGGACATATTGATACATATTTCATATTGATACATAATTCATATTGATACATGATACATATTTCATATTAATACATAGTAACTATTTAATATTAATACATAATGTATATGATACATATTTCATGTTAATACATATTTCATATTGATACATGATACATATTTCACATCAATAGATATTTCATATTAATACATATTACGTGTTAATACATGATACATATTTCGTATCAATACATAATACATGTTTCATATTAATACATTATACATATTTCATATTGATACATGATACATATTTCATATTAATAC
The DNA here is from genome assembly GCF_971803275.1 of Cyanistes caeruleus. Taxonomy (NCBI): domain Eukaryota; kingdom Metazoa; phylum Chordata; class Aves; order Passeriformes; family Paridae; genus Cyanistes; species Cyanistes caeruleus. The sequence continues at coordinate 9,144 of NW_028256209.1, read as the reverse complement.
ACAATACGTAGTTCATATTAATACATATTTCATATTAATACATGGTACATATTTAATATTAATACATATTTCATATTGATCCGTAATACATATTAATACACGATACATGTTTCATATGAATACATATTACATATTTAATATTGATACATGGTACGTATTTCACAATAGTACATATTTCATATTGATACACGGTACATATTTCATATTAATACATGGTACACATTTCGTATGAATACACGATACATATTAATACACAATAGATAATTCCTAATTAGGACACTCCTTTAGTGACATGAGGAAGAGTGAAAGGTGATTTATTTATAAACTGGGAGCATTCCCAGTGTCTTGGATAAATAAATATCCCAGTCATCGTCTTAAACCTCTCCAGCCCATAAATCCCAACAATCACCCTTAATTAAATTTTAATTTAATTACCTATTAAAATATGGGATGGCTCCAAGGAAAGAGCAGTTATCCTTTGCCAGGCTGGATGTGATGGGAGCAATCCTCCTTCCTGAGCTTTTCCCTAAAACCCGAAGGCGAGGATAAATGGGAATGAGTGCCCAGTCTCCCTGTTCCTCCGGATGTATTTAGAATTCCCTGCAATCACTGGGAATGTTCCCGGTGTTTTCCCCAGCTCCATCCTGTGCAGTTGCCGTGGCGCTGGGAACGCCGAGGGGATGGGAGGGAAATCTGCAGGATTTCTCCTTCGGGTGTGCTCAGGCTCCGGGAGAGCGACCCCAGAAATTCCCGGTTTTCCCTGGGGGAGGATGGAAGGGCAGGATTCCGGCACGGGCGCGCTCTCGCTGTGATACCCCAGAACTGCAGTCCACAGTGAGGGTTCAGTGGGCTGGAATTCCATGGATCTGGCATTCCAGAGAATGTTCTGGAATGGCTGTTCAGGATCACTGTGGGGAGTGTTCGATGGGCACCTTCCCTTCTCCTTCTCCTTTGGCTTTCCCGGGAAACGCCCCGGAGTCACGGAGGGTCCTGGAAGGGCACTGAGGTGTCCCAGCACTCCCAGGGACGGGGGATTATCCCAGATAAATCAATCCCATCCTGCTCCCGTCCATCCCAATTCCGTGAATCCCCCCTTGTTTTCCCCGTTCTCCTCAGGTTCTACATGGTGAGCTACTACGAGCGCAGCCACCGCGTGGCCGTGGGCGCTCGCCACGGCTCCGTGGCGCTCTACGACATCCGCACCGGCAAGTGCCAGGTGAGCATTCCCGGGAATGCCCCGCTGGAATGTGGGGATAACTCCGGGACATCCCGCAGGATCGCAGGGGAAAAGCTCAGGAGGATTTCCTGAGGTGAAAGGTTGGGAGTTAAATCCTCCGAAATTCCCAGGTTTTATTTACACTCTGATGGGGAATATTGACAGCACTCGGTTCCTTACTTTTCTTAATGATCCTAATGATTAATCCTGGAAAACAGAGCTGGGGGTGAGCAGAGGGGCTCCAGGGACAGCTGGGTTTGGCTCCAGAACAAATCTGCACTCAGCTTCTGGGCCAGGGGAACAGCCCTGATCCACATTCCCATCGCATTCCCATCCTTGATCCCAAACACGTTCCCACTCGTGTTCCCTTCATGTTCCCATTGTATCCCTCATATCCCTCATATTCCTCACATTCCCATCCTTGTCCCCAAACACATTCCCCATCATGTTCCCTTCATATTCCCATTATATTCCCTCATATTCCCTCATATTCCCATTATTTCCCCTCACATTCCCCCCAGAGATCACAGGAATTCCCTTCTGCAGCTCACAATTCCTCTCTAAAGCAGCCAAACTCTGGGAATGGCAATGGGAATGGAATGGGAATGACGATGGCAATGGCAGTGACAATGGCAGTGACAATGACAATCCAGAGGGATCTCCAGGAATTTGGGATGCTGGCACGTTCCCGGGGGATGCTGGGCCAGGGATCCCTGTGGGTTCCCAGGTGTGTGGGGTGCCCCATTCCCGGGAGCTCCCGCGGGAGGGATTCCCGGGCCGGCGTTTTCCCGGCATTTGATCCGGGATGCAGCAGGGCTGGGCCGGAACGTGATCAGATTCCCAAAATCCGTGGGGATCCGTGGGGATTGTGGATCCCGTGCTGCCCTGAGGCCCCGGGATCTGATAAAGGGAATCGATGCTCTCAGGAATCGGAATTCCGAGAGCTCCGCCTTCGTTTTCCCGGCTTTAAACCCCAGCCAGAGGCACAGAGAGCGGCTTTTATCCCAGAATAAAGAGCTGGGATTAATCCTTGCAACTGCAATTAATTTATTATTCATTGACATTCATTCATTCATTTTATATTTCATTTATAACGATATCAGAAGGATCGGGCAACGGGATTGCGAGCTCTGCGTGCCCAGTTAAACACTGCAATAATATTTAATTAAAATATTCAATATTAATATTAAATATTATACATATTAATTATAGATGTATAAATATTAGTATATTAGTATAAATATTAATTATAAATAGTATAAATATTAATTATAATTAGTATAAATATTAATTAAAATAGTATAAATATTAATTATAAATAGTATAAATACAAATATTATTATATAATAATAATATGAAATGGTTCGTGTTGGGTGTGAGGTTCCTGATTATCAACACCCAAAATCCTGCACTTAAAGGTGCTGCAAGGTGGGAAATAAATCTATTTTATATCCAATTAAACAGTAAAATCAGGAGTGGGGAGGGAGAGTGCAGGGAAGGGATTTTAGGATACCTGTGGTTGATTTTGGGATGATGGGAAAGGTTTTCCCAGGTAAATCCTTGCTGAGTAGCAGAGCCTGGCCCAAAATCCCCCAATTAATTCCTCAGCAGGGGGTATTTAATTATCTCCTCTCCCCTGGGGAATACCTTTGGGTCTGTAAGGAAAGACCCTGAAATATTCCGTTTTTATTGATCCAACCTTGGCGTTCATCATAAATATTTAGAGCTGCATTTCAGAAATACGTGAAATTTCTGTGCCTAAAACCTGGAAGATTAAAGAGAAACACAAGTTATTTTGGGTTTATTTCAAAGCAAAAACTACTTTTAAAGCTGGCCTGGAATCGATAATGTTTGGTCCTGGGTCCTTCCAGAATTAAAATCCCAGGAGTCCGAGCATTAATTGGATTTATGTGGGATTGAATATTCCATTTGGAATAATCGTGGTTTAATGAGTGAAAGGTGCTAAAGGTGCTGGTCTGCAACCCACAGCTGCATTCCAGGCACAAAACCCTGGAAATCACCGGAAAACACATCCCTGAATTCCTGAAAAACCCCCAGGAACAATTCCTGACTATCCCTAAACATGGCCAATAACAGGGACGGTGTTCCTGGGTTAATAAATTAATTCCCATCCATGGGGTAATAAATGAATTCCCATCCATGGGTTAATAAATTAAATTAATTTCCATCCATGGGTTAATAAACTAATTCCCATCCATGGGGTAATAAATGAATTTCCATCCATGGGTTAATAAATTAATTTCCATACGTGGATTATTAAATAAGGAAATGCAGGAATTTCCATCCATGGATTATTAAATGAATTTCCATCCATGGATTAATAAATGGAATAAGGAAATGCAGGAATTCCCATCCATGGGTTATGAAATGGAATTCCCATCCATGGATTATTTAAATGGAATGAGGAAATGCAGGAATTCCCATCCATGGATTATGAAATGAGGAACCGCAGGGATTCCCCTGCCTGCTGGGAACATCCCTGGCTGCCCTGGGGCTCTGGTGCAGGGAGGGAACGCAGGAAATCCTGCCTGGGAAGGATTAGCATCCACTGGAGCCGCGTGTCCTGGAACTCCCGCTTCCCTGGAGGAGCTGTGCTCTCCGGAGCCGAGGAGAGCAGCACCAGGAGTCACCCCGAGCGTGTTCCTGGCGCTGTTCCGTGCCGGGGGAGCCTCCAGGGAGAGGGATTTGCCCTTGGATCCCTTTCCAGGGGAATCAATGGATTTCTGGCTGGTTCCTGCCGCGGCAGCGTTTCACCCAGCGGGGATTGGGATTCCCAGGGCATTTCTGATCCTTTCTGGCTCCCCGGGAGCTGTTTCCATGGGGGGGCTCACCTGATCCAGAATGTTCCGGCTGTATCCCGTTCCCAGACTATGCATGGGGTTCCCCCTGATCCGGAACATTCCGGCTGTATCCCGTTCCCAGACTTTCCACAGGGTTCCCTCCTGACCCGGAACATTCCGGTTGTGTCCCGTTCCCTGACCCGGAACATTCCGGTTGTGTCCCGTTCCCTGACCCGGAACATTCCGGTTGTGTCCCGTTCCCTGACCCGGAACATTCCGGCTGTGTCCCATTCCCAGACTATCCACGGCCACAAAGGAGCCGTCACCGCCGTGGCCTTCGCCCCCGACGGCCGCTACCTCGCCACCTACTCCAACTCGGACAGCCACCTGTGCTTCTGGCAGGTAGGGACAGAATTCCCGCAGGAACCCGGGGGATCCCCCCGGATCGTTAACCACGCATGGATCATTAAGGGTTATTAGTGGGGATGGTTGAAATTGGCGCGATCCCAAATCCGGGGAGGTGATGGTTTACACCCCGGGGAGCGCAAAGGGAGCGGGAGTCGGGATTTGGGGTACGGAAAACACCCAAGGGATTGTCCTGGGAACAGAATTCTGATTGTCCTGGGAACAGAATTCCCAGTTTGCCGTCCCGGGGGATGCACAGGGAGCTCCTGGGATCGGGGAGTGTCGGGTTCACAGCTCGGAGCCCACGGGGGAACAGCAGATCCTGCACGTGGCCAGGGCCAGGCAGCCAGGACAGGGAGATCCGAGTGGGGCTGGCTGGATCCCGGATCCCTGGGCACGGGATTTGGGGTTTGGGATTTGGGGTTTGGGACTCAGGATTTGGGATTCAGGATTCGAGATTTGAGATCTGGGATTCAGGTTTATTCAGGATCTGGGATTTGGGATGAGCTCCCAGTGTCTCTCCCCCCAGATGAACACGTCTCTGCTGGGCAGCATCGGCATGCTGAACTCAGCCCCGCAGCTGCGCTGTGTCAAGACGTTCCAGGTGCCCCCGGTGCAGCCGGCGTCGCCCGGCTCGCTCGGCGCGCTGCGCCTGGCCCGGCTCATCTGGACCTCCAACCGCAACGTCATCCTCATGGCCCACGACGGCAAGGAGCATCGCTTCATGGTCTAGGGCATGGTCTGGGGTGCAGCTCTCCCTCCCCATGGCCCCTGGGGATGGAGCCCAGAGCAGGGACCTGCCCCGGTTCCTGGGGCTGCAGCTCTCCTCCCTCTGGGGATGGAGCCCAGAGCAGGTTCCTGCCCCGGCTCCTGGGGCTGAAATTCCGGCTCCCAGGAGCTCGGGAACGCTGCCCAGGCCGGAAGGATAAACCATAATCCCCATGTAAATAAGTCATTTAAAAATCCTGTTGGATGGCAGGCTTGGAGAAAAAAGCAGTATTTATATAGAAAGGTGGTTTTTGCCACCGGTGCGGGTATTTATTTAAATAAAGGACCAAGGGGACCGTGGTGGGAAAAGTGAATTCTTCGCTGGATGTACTGAGATGTTTCCTTCAGTAGGAATATCCTGTGTGACACTCGCTGTGACCGTGTTTCCTTCTCACATATCTGAATCTGTGTTTTGTGTGAAATTTGCTGGTTCCTGCTCACGGGAAAGAGGAAAAAAAAACCTCTCAGATCCTCTCTAATTTCAGTTTCTGTGTTTGTGCAGCTTTTCCCTGGCTGCAGAGCTCAGACCTGAGGCTGGCACTCCCTGCTAAGCTAAAAACGGTACCTGGGAGTTGAAAAATGAAGGAATTAATTTTCCCCCGTGGCTCTAAAAGAGAAAATGAATTGATTTTGTTGGGGCTGGGGTTGTCTGTGCAGTGCCAGGCGGGGTGAGCGGCCCAGGCTCGGTGTCTGTGCACGGCTCCAGGGGAAGCTCGGCCGTGTGGAGCCCGAAGCTGTTCCCGATCCGGAACAGCTCCCGGCGCGTTCCCTGGTCCCTGGGGCTGTGGGGGTGTCGTGGGGGGACCCTGCCTGGCAGGAGCCGAGGGCTGGGGTGATTCCGGTGGCTGCTCCTCCACAAATCCCCGCCCTGCTGTAAATAACGCTGGTGGAATAAAACCCGACTGAAACCTCTCGGCTCTCCTGGCTGTGGCTCATCTGATCCTCCCCCAGTCCTCGGGAATGCGTCCCTGTAACAAATCCCTCCTTTGCCTTGGAGGTCGGAAGGATGGAAAGGGTTTGTCCCTGGAGCCCCTTCGGGCCCTGCAGGGGCTCTGAGGTTTCCCTGGATCCTTCTGCAGGTGAACATTGCCAGCTCTCCATGCCAGAGGGACATTCCCCATGGAATAAAGCAGAGGATAACGGGGTGAGATGGGACACCCCTGCACAGGAGGAGCCATGGGGTGATCTGGGACAGGAATCACCTGCTGGGTTCCCAAATCATTCCCCATGGAATAAAGCAGAGGATAACGGGGTGAGCTGGGACATCAGGAGGAGCCATGGGGTGATCTGGGACAGGAATCACCTGCTGGATCCCCATTCCCCATGGAATAATGCAGAGGATAACGGGGTGAGCTGGCACACCCCTGCACAGGGATGCTCCAGGCCAGGAATCACCTGCTGGATCCCCATTCCCCATGGAATAATGCAGAGGATAACGGGGTGAGCTGGGACACCCCTGCACAGGAGGAGCCATGGGGTGATCTGGGTCAGGAATCGCCTGCTGGGTTCCCAGATCATTCCCCATGGAATAAAGCAGTGGATAACGGGGTGAGCTGGGACACCCCTGCACAGGGATGCTCCAGGCCAGGAATCGCCTGCTGGGTTCCCAAATCATTCCCCATGGAATAAAGCAGGGGATAACGGGGTGAGCTGAGACATCAGGAGGAGCCATGGGGTGATCTGGGGCAGGAATCACCTGCTGGGTTCCCAAATCATTCCCCATGGAATAAAGCAGGGGATAACGGGGTGAGCTGAGACATCAGGAGGAGCCATGGGGTGATCTGGGGCAGGAATCGCCTGCTGGATCCCCATTCCCCATGGAATAAAGCAGTGGATAACGGGGTGAGCTGGCACACCCCTGCACAGGGATGCTCCAGGCCAGGAATCGCCTGCTGGGTCCCCAGATCATTCCCCATGAAATAAAGCAGTGGATAACGGGGTGAGCTGGGACACCCCTGCACAGGGATGCTCCGGATCAGGAATCGCCTGCTGGGTCCCCAGATCCCGCAGGAACTGAGCTTTCCCCTGCCGGGTGAGGCTGTGCTCGCAGGGAGGGCAGCGGGCTCAGCTCGGAGCCCTGGGGCCGGGCACAGGAGCCTCCAGCCCCCTGGATTTACCCTGGAGCAATCCCTGCCTTCCCTCGGGACAGCCGAGGGAGCCGCCCGTGGCTGGAGGCACCAAAAGAGGCTTTGATTCTGTTCCCGGCTTTTGGAAAACTCCCCCAGCTTTAATTCTTGTGGCCGAACAGAAAGAAAAGAGCAGAAATGGGGAAGAATCCGGGAAGAATTTATGGGTGTGATAAATCGCCACCGGAGGCAGCGGCTGCCCGGAGCGCGCTTTGAAGCGGGAGAGGCTCCTGGGGAACTTCCCCCCCTCCCTCTGATGTCTGAGAATTAAAAATTAATCCGCTATGAAAAATTAAAAGGTGAAAGTTTCTGCTCTTTCAGCAGCAGAGCTTTTGGAATGCTGATGTGGGGCTTGGAATGGAGGCTGAGTGACATCTCCGGGAACATCACCGGGGGCTGGTGCATTCCAACAGCAGATTTTAATGGCTTTGGGGGATTGGAAAGCTGTTTGCAAACGACCCGAGACGCTTAAAGAGGGGTAAATATTTATTTATTGATGTAAATAACCTTAAACAGGCATTTACTCACTCCTGCAGAGCTACTCACGGTTTCCAGCCTGGGAGTGATCCTGGAATCCGCACAGGTTTCATTCGGCTTCTTTATAAAACAATCATTTTATATAAAACAAATTGGATTCGGGCAGAAAATGGGTTAAAATGCCCGTGGAAAAGTTGCTGGGAACTTTGTTCCAGGAGCAAAGAGCGAGGGTGCTGCTGGTGGGAGGGGGCAGAGGCAGGAGGATGGGGATGGGGTGCCGGAGCATTCCTGGCGTTTGTCCAGCACCGTCTGTGGGGGACGGAGGGAATTTGGGGAGTGGGAACCAGCCCTGAAATGGGGGAATTTGGGGAGTGGGCAGCAGCCCAGCCCCTCCTGAGATGGGGAATTTGGGGAGTGGGAACCAGCCCTGAAATGAGATGGGGAATTTGGGGAGTGGGCAGCAGCCCAGCCCCTCCTGAGATGGGGAATTTGGGGAGTGGGAACCAACCCAGCCCTGAAATGGGGAATTTGGGGAGTGGGCAGCAGCCCAGCCCCTCCTGAGATGGGGAATTTGGGGAGTGGGAACCAGCCCAGCCCTGAGATGGGGAATTTGGGGAGTGGGCAGCAGCCCAGCCCAGCCCAGCCCCGTTTTCCTGAGGGAATTTGGGGAGTGGGCGGCAGCGGGTGGGTTTGATGGAAGCACATCCCTGTTTCCCCGAGGGGAAGAGCAGAACTGCAGCTGCAGGAACGGGAGCGAACCGAGGCACAGAGCCCGAACCGAACCGAACCGAGACACAGAGCCCGAACCGAACCGAGACACAGAGCCCGAATCCCGAACCGAGGCACAGAGCCCGAATCCCGAACCGAGGCACAGAGCCCGAATCCCGAACCGAACCGAGACACAGAGCCCGAATCCCGAACCGAACCGAGGCACAGAGCCCGAATCCCGAAGCGAGGCACAGAGCCCGAATCCCGAACCGAGGCACAGAGCCCGAATCCCGAACCGAACCGAGGCACAGAGCCCGAATCCCGAACCGAGGCACAGAGCCCGAATCCCGAACCGAACCGAGGCACAGAGCCCGAATCCCGAAGCGAGGCACAGAGCCCGAATCCCGAACCGAGGCACAGAGCCCGAATCCCGAACCGAACCGAGGCACAGAGCCCGAACCGAAGCGAGGCACAGAGCCCGAACCGAACCGAACCGAGACACAGAGCCCGAATCCCGAACCGAAGCGAGGCACAGAGCCCGAATCCCGAACCGAGGCACAGAGCCCGAATCCCGAACCGAAGCGAGGCACAGAGCCCGAACCGAACCGAGGCACAGAGCCCGAACCGAACCGAAGCGAGGCAC
>NW_028256208.1:0-20654 GCF_971803275.1 Cyanistes caeruleus | reverse complement strand
GTTTTATTCACCCCAGACCTCTCGCTCCGAGGTGGAAAATCAGAGACCGGAATCCACAGGGGTGGGAGAGACCTCCAAGGTCACCGAGTCCAACCTTTGCCCGGTGTCCTTCTGGAAGCAGATGGTCCAAAGGCTCCTGTCTGTCCCCCCCGCTGCAGGGCCTGCTGGCTGCTGGCAGCAAACCAGACCCTGGCCCCAGGCTCCCTCAGGAACCTCGGACAGCTCAGCAGAGCTCCTGCCCTCCCCACCCCGAGCACCCAACCCCTCCCAGACCCCAAAACCAGGGAATGCCCAGGGACCAGAGTGGCCAAGACTTGATTTTATTTCTCTTGAAGGTGTCACTCTGGCTCTTCCAGCTGCTGGTTATTGTGGTCAGCACATGGTGCTGGAGTGCCCATTCCTGCAGGTGCCCAAGGAAGGGCTGGATGTGGCACTCAGGGCTCTGGGCTGGGGACAAGGTGGGCATCGGCCACAGCTGGGACTCCCTGGGCTGCGAGGGCTTTTCCAGCACCAGGGATCCTGGGATTTACCCTGAGAAATTCATCCTGTCCGTGGTGGCTGGAACTGCAGTCACAGGCAGAGATTTCCCCCCTCAAGCAGCAGAATGAGCAGCACAGAAGGGTCCAGGCAGCAACTCCCTGTTCCCAATAGCCCATCCCATCAATCCCATCAATCCCATGGAACCCACCCCATCCCATCCCATGGATCCCATCCCATGGATCCCATCCCATGGATCCCATCCCATGGATCCCATCCCATCAATCCCATCCCATCCCATCCCATCAATCCCATCAATCCCATCCCATCCCATCCCATCCCATCCCATCCCATCCCATCCCATCAATCCCATCAATCCCATCCCATCCCATCCCATCCCATCCCATCCCATCCCATCCCATCCCATCCCATCCCATGGATCCCATCCCATGGATCCCATCCCATGGATCCCATCCCATCCCATCCCATCCCATCCCATCCCATCCCATCCCATCCCATCCCATCCCATCCCATGGATCCCATCCCATCCCCGGGCTGCCCACGGATCCCTCCCGGCTTTGTTTCCGTCAGTACAGAGGGAGGGAGGCGGGAGGGGAGGGGGGCTGGAGCTCTTGATGATTTCATATCGGCAGAGGTTATTGCTGGGGCCGTGCCAGAGCCGTCAAGCCGAACCATCTGGGCTGGGGAAGGTTCCGCGCTGCCCGGGGCCGGCTCCATCTGGGCTCCGCGGCGGGCGGCCCTGCCCTCTCCCGGCCCGCCGTGAATCGTGCTGATTGTTATTCAGGTGGGATGGCCCGGTCATGAACTGCACTAATCAAAAAACAAACTGCACCAAAACACTGCGGCTCACACGCTGGCGCGGGCCTCCCCCTGACCTCTGTTCACCAGCCGCTTCCAATGGATGTAATGCAGGTTGTTCTTCTGGATTTTTGCACCTTCCACAGTTACCAGACATCTGTGTAAATCCCCACCCCCTCGTGTTGGGCAGCAGGGTCAGTAATGTTCAACAATTCAACGTGGGAAGTCTCACTGAGGAAGTACCAGGCCATAAATTTCCTCCAACAAGAGCCACCTATCAAGCTAAGCCTTGTTAAGAAGCTTCCCAGATATTAATCACAAGAAAGGGCCGCTCCTGCACCCCTGTGCCGGGAGAGAGGAGCAGGAGGAGGCTGCACAAGGAGGTTTCTCCCTCCTTTGCCCTTTCCTGTCGGAGCTGTGTCATCTCATGGCGATGCTGGCGAGCAGAGGGGCTCAGAACGCCCTGAAATCCCTCCCGGCTCTCCCTGGGGGCTGCTCTGCCTCCCACGGGCCACGGCTCCGCTGCTCCGCTGGGAAAAGTCCCCTCCTGGCTGTGGAATGGGGCAAATCTCCGAGAGATTGCACCCCCGAGTGTCACCGCTGTGACACCGGCACCGGCCTCTCCCCGGCTGCTTGGGGTGTTTGTGTCCCAGAATCCCAAAATCCCTGGTACTGGAAAAGCCCTCGCAGCCCAGGGAGTCCCAGCTGTGCCCGATGCCCACCTTGTCCCCAGCCCAGAGCCCTGAGTGCCACGTCCAGCCCTTCCTTGGGCACCTGCAGGGATGGGCACTGCAAAGCTCCCTGGGCAGCCCCTGCCAAGGCCTGAGCTCCCTTTCCATGGGCAAATTGCTGCTCCCCACGTGCTCTCCATGTTTGTGTGTGTGATCACGCACGTGTGGAGCGGTTTGGGAAGTCTGAGGATGCCAAGGATGGTGTTTGAGGGAGGTCTCCACACCGGAGAGAGGCTTTGCCCCTCCAGTCTCCCCTGTGCTGTGCTTGTTCCCACCTTAGAATTCCAAAGGGAATATCACACCTTCCTCCCAAGAGATCTCAGTCTTTGGGGATGTAACTTCTGCTGCCTGCCTCCCTTTACTCTTCAATAAAAGGGTTTATCAGGACTTGAAGAGGCCAAGAAAATACAGCCAAGCATTTCAGGGCCCTTTTGGCTCTGTTAAATTGCACTGTTTAAAACATGGGGGTCTGTTTTGGGGATTCCAGGATTTCTGACGTGCAGAGGCTCCTTCCTGCCAGGGATAACCAAAGGACAGAGGAGCCTGGGATGGGAGAGAACAAGGACAAACCACTATTTTTAATCTTTTTAATCTGAAAAGAGCCCCCCAGGCCCCAATCCTTCCTGGGCCATCGATCTGGGGCTGTGCGAGCCACAGCAGCCCCTGACCCCTGCAGAACCGGAGCCCAAAACGAATTTATGCTCCTTTAATGGAGATAAAGGCAGAAGGGGAGCCCATAACTCAGCCAGACAGTTCTGCTCCGGCCTCCCCTGCCTGCTAAAGAGCAACTTTTCCCCCTTGTTAAATAAAAAAGCCCTGAGAGCCCAGGCCCTTGAAGCACTCGTGGTGAGAGGCTCATCCCTTTCCTTGGACAGGGAGCAGCTGGAGCCGCACGGAGCAGCCCGGGAAGGGACTCTGAGGTGCTCCCAGAGCAGATCCAGGCTCCAAAGGCAAGGACTTGAACCTTGAACTCCCTCGGGAGTTCACAGGGAGCCTTTGGAATCGTCACCTTGAGGATTGCCAGCAGCTCCCGGCGTGGATCCGGGGAAATCTGGGAGCCTCCAGAGCTGCCCTGGCTGGGAGGATGAGCAGTTTGATCCCCTAGGAGGGAAAAAACAGCTGCTCCTCTTTTCACTGAGTCTGGAAAAGTGCTTGGACCCGCCAGGCTCGGGAATGGGCACAGAGGTGCCACCAAACCCCTCCTGGCACCCTCGGGGCCACCAGCACAGACAAAACCTCTCCTTTGGCTGGGGACAGGGTCCCTTGCGAGCCCTCCGAGGAATGCGGGGCTGCGTCCCCTCCTTACCCCCACAGCTCTGTTTTTGTGAGCCCGGCAGAAAGTGACACTTTTTCTTTTGCTTAATTAAGTTGTTCAGAAGAGGGCTGGGCAAACAGTTGCGTCTACGTGGGGAGTCCTGAAGGGCAGAGAAAGCGCTGGGCGTTGCCAACATAAAAAGGGGGATTCTGTTATTGTTTGGGTGTAGACGGGTCATTTTTTCAAAGTTACTGCTGCCTCAGTGACCACAACCCTGCCGCAGCGGCAAAGAAAGGACATAAAGCTTCTAAATGCAGCTACCTTGGGCTCCAAAGTGGGAAGGGAAAAAAAAAAAACCAAACAAAAAAAGGCCGGACGGAGCAGCGCTGGTTTTCTCTCTCCGGAGACAGCGGGGGCTGATTTCCATACGGAGCAGGGGAATTGGAGCAGCTCCCTCTGGGTGTGCTGATCCGGGCCCTGGGTGACAAAACTGCAGCCAGGGGAGCTCTGGGGACACCCAGTGCCTGCCCATCGCTGGTTCTTACCCATCCCCAGGCAGGGAAAAAGCCCCAGGAGCAACTTCCAAGCCCCCTGCATCCTCCTGGCTTCCAGCAGCAGCCGCCTGCATTCCCTGCACCGCTGCTGTCCCAAGCCTCAGGCGTGGTTCCCATATTTTGTCAGGCCTCTGTCCCTCGGAGCTCAGCCTTCACCTGGCTGTGGTGTCCATGTGCTGCCTCATGCTCTGAAATCGTTCTGGGTGTTTTTCCACCTGGTTTCAGGCTGGGTTTCAACTCCAGCATGACCTGGCTTTTCCTGCTGGGAGAGACGGAGCAGGGTGAGGATCCTGCTTCCAGTGGCACAGCTGGATTTTAGGGCAAGGCTGTTCTTTCCCCACAGGCTGCTGGCACTGCCCAGGCTCCCCAGGGAATGGGCACGGCCCCGAGGCTGCCAGAGCTCCAGGAGCATCCAGGGATGCCCAGGCTGGGCTTGTTGGGGGGTCTGGGCAGGGCCAGGAGCTGATCCATGATCCTGGGGGTCTCTCCAGCTCGGGACATTCCATGATCCTGTGATTCCAGGTTCCAGCTGAGGCCGTGGCTCAGGGGAAGGCGCCTGTGCCCTGCCAGCACTGCCCGGTGGCTCAGCCTGGGCTCCAGCCCCAGGAGCTGCCTGTGAGGGCCGCGTGTGAACCCCGGAGCTGTCCCTGGCTCGGCCCTGGCTGGGATGTTCATCTGTGTGAGCCTGGAGCTGCCCCGGGGGATCTGGGAGGATTCAGGCCGGTTTTGGCCGGGAGTTGGTGCGGGATGTGTCCGACACGCTCTCAAAACCCTCCCTTGCAGCGCCAGCTCTGAACTCGGGTACCAAAGGTGCCCGAGCTCGCAGCCCTTCTCTATTCACGGAGCTCTCCAAACGCCTCCCTCGCTCTCCTCGCCCCCGGGAGGAGGAATCCTCCCCTCCCCGTGGCCGGGGCTGCTCCGGGGGGCTGCGGGGACCCCCGGCTGCTCCCCACGGCCGCGGTTTGTCTTTGGCAGCCTCGGCTCTCTCAAGGTGCCTCTCCCCGCTGCCTCCCCCGGCGCCGGAGCTGCCGCAGGTTCCCGCTCCAGCTGCTGCCTTTTTGTCTGGCTCTGCGGCGAACAGAAGGCGTTCCTTGACACGGGAAGCCCAAAAGGCTCGGGATGCTGCGGGGAAGCTCCGGGCAGGCGGAAAGGAGGATTCACAAGGGCTGGATGGGAGCCACGGCCCCGGCGCAGGGGCTGCGCCTGGAGCAGGACAAAGAGCGAGGCTCTGGCCGGCCCCGAGTTGTGCTGACGGCCGCACAATCCTCTGGCACGGGGAGATGGAGCAGCATTCCCAAAGCTCACGTGTGCGGGAGGTAGAGGGGATGGACACTTTCCGCAGGTGCTCGGCCAGTGTCCCCTCATTTGCATACATTTGCATGCTGTCAAACAGCGCCTGACAGACTCTCTGAGAAGGTCTGGACTCAGCCCAAACCTGTCAGGGACTTTCTCCTTGCCAGTCAAGGTTGGCTTGGCTTGCAATTAGAGGGAGGAAAGAAACACTTCTGACATTGCCGTGGAGGAAACTCTGGGTGGGGGGAGTTTAAAAGGAAAAGGGGAATTTTCTTTAGGGGAAAAAAACCTTTCTGAGCCCTGGGGGGAAAGAATGGCCGGGGAGTGGGGAAGGAATCCGGTTTTTTGGTGTGGAGGAAAATCTCTTTTCCCCCACTTGCTCAGCACCGCTCCGTGAGCTGCCGGCCCACGGGAGAGCCCCGGCCCACGGGGAGCTCTCGGGGCTGCAAAACAATAAATCCTGAGACAGGGGCTTGGCAAAGCTCTACCTGTGCAGGCCCTGCAGCAGGAAATGCTGGCACGAGCTGGGGGGAGGCGCAGAGCACGGGGGGGGACCCGTGAAACAACCCCAGACCATGGCAGGGCATGGAAATACCTCATCTCCACCGAGGGGCAAAACAGAAGGGACAATGAGGAAATGTTTTGGAAGCCCACACCCCTTTTGCTTGTTGTTTTACATATTCTTCCCTCAGCCGTGAAAATTTCATACTTCATCTTCGCCCGGCCGCGGCCACAAGAGTTTCACGAGCGGGGGACAATAGGTTCTGTTTATTCAGCCACAATAAAGAGCCTGTTTCACTCTGGACTGCAAGTGGCTGAGCCATCTGGCCCATATCTCCACAGTAAAACATTGTCCGTGGCACAAAAAATGATTGCATCCCCAGGACAAACTGATGTGACCTCGGAATAAAGGCTTCCTCTGAAGCTATGATATCATACTGCAGAGGGGACACCGGCACAATGGAATCTGCTCCCCCAGAGCACAAGTGAGATAGGACTATTTAAATCCAATTTTACAGGAGACTTTTTGTCCTCGGTGGCAAAGCACCCAGATCCGACGACAGCATTGAAACATCTTTTTCTATGCACTCTTAAGGCAACAGAGCGGTTCTGTCTGGCCTTGGCAGCCTCTGCAGCTCGCTCCGGGCCCAGGAAGCGTCGTCCAGCACCTGCAAGCTTCTCTTCCAACAACATTTTACTGACGGGGCGGCACCTGCAGCGGGGCCCGGCACAAACAAGCGCCTCTTTCTGCTCCGTGCCAGGCGGAAAAGCCGAGCTGGGCCGGGCTGGGCACGCGGCCCCTGCACGGCTCTACCTGCCCCGGAACTCCTGCAGCCCCCAGGGAGGGGATCCATGGGGAGAAACGCTCCTGGAAGGGCCGGGGGATGCCGGGGAAGGGGATGATCCTTGCCGGGATGATGCTGTGGGAATGCCCTGCCCGGAATTCTGCAGCCTTGGAAGGGGATCCTGGAGCTCCCACATCCCCTCGGCCTGGGGCAGGAGGTGAGCAGAGAGGATGGACATGGAGAGGATGGACATGGATGGACATGGAGAGGATGGACATGGATGGACATGGAGAGGATGGACATGGAGAGGATGGACATGGAGAGGATGGACATGGATGGACATGGAGAGGATGGACAAGGAGAGGATGGACATGGAGAGGATGGACAAGGAGAGGTTGGACATGGAGAGGATGGACAAGGAGAGGATGGACATGGAGAGGATGGACAAGGAGAGGTTGGACATGGAGAGGATGGACATGGATGGACATGGAGAGGATGGACATGGAGAGGATGGACATGGAGAGGATGGACAAGGAGAGGTTGGACATGGAGAGGATGGACATGGATGGACATGGAGAGGATGGACATGGATGGACATGGAGAGGATGGACATGGAGAGGATGGACATGGAGAGGATGGACATGGAGAGGATGGACATGGATGGACATGGAGAGGATGGACATGGAGAGGATGGACATGGAGAGGATGGACAAGGAGAGGTTGGACATGGAGAGGATGGACATGGATGGACATGGAGAGGATGGACATGGAGAGGATGGACATGGAGAGGATGGACATGGAGAGGATGGACAAGGAGAGGATGAACAAGGAGTGGATGAACAAGGAGTGGATGAACAAGGAGTGGATGGACAAGGAGAGGATGAACAAGGAGAGGATGAACAAGGAGAGGATGGACAAGGACAGGATGAACAAGGAGAGGATGGACATGGAGAGGATGAACAAGGAGAGGATGAACACAGAGAATGATTTTGGTTTGCCAGTGAATTATTTCATTGCAGTAACTCGGGTAAATCCAGGATTCCCAGGGTGGAAAGCAAACCTTGTGCTGGGCACAAAAAGGCTCCTTTGTTCCACCTCCCTGGAGCAGCACCTGCTCCTCCCTCACACCAGAGCATCAGAACCATCCTGATGGTCAAATAAAAACAAAATCAGGAGCAAACCATCCTGCCCAGCTTTATCTTGGCTCTTTGGAGCTCAATTCAGACCAATCCAAAACTCTCTTTTCCCTTTAGCAGAAATTCTCTTTGCCCATTTCTCTCCCCTCAGACACAAAGTTCTGAACCCCAAACTCCATCTTCCCATGTGAAAATACACTTTGCAGGCCCAAAAGATAAAAAAAAAGCAAATAATCAGTGCCCACCATGGAGTTTTCAATGGCAGAAGCTCCCAATCCACTGTGGAATTGCAAACCCGGCACCCAAAGGATTAAACTTCCCCTACTCAGATCATGGAATGGGGCTGTGTTTTTGGCCTGGCCCTGGTGTTCCCCTCACAGATCTGCAGTGCCAGGCCTCAGCCACACACACCTGGCATTAAAATCCCCACAGACTCCCCTGAATCCCTGGAAAACACTGCAGGAACTGTCCTGGCTGTGCTGACAGCAACAGCAGGGAGCTCTCCCTGATGCTTCTTTGGGGTTGGGCCATTGGTCTCTACAGGCAAGGACACAGATCCCACTAAAAACCACCCCAAGCTCAAATCCTTTATCTATATAAATACAAACACCATCATGCTGGAAGGAGACTTTCCAAGGCCAAGTGTTGGTTTCTCAGCAGAAGAATCCATTTAAATGTAAAACTCCATTTGCTGGAGAAATAATTATCAATACAACAGAGCAAGTTTTGTTATTTTTTTCCCCCAAAGTAAGAGGTAGATTGTGTTTTGACAGGAAAAAAGGCATCTTTTCCTTTTGCTCTTTACTTTCTTCTTCCTTTTCCTGTCTTGAAACAGGGAATTAAATACCTTGTGCCAGCATCTCAAAGATTATCTCCTTGGAAAACTCCCTGGAGGAAGCACAGAGCTCCCCAAAGAAAACCTTTTTTTTTTCATTTGTTTGTTTGGTTGGAGGTTTTTTGTTTGTTTCTTCAAACTTCTTTCATTTCAGCTCTTCCCCTTCTGTTTCTGCCTCGTTTTAATCCCCCTGAGCAGCAGCAGGAGCTGAGTGGAGCCCTGGGTGGAGAATTCCCCTCACCCTCGGCAGAACCTCAGCACACTGAGCTGGGAAATGAGGATGGAGCTGATTCTCTCCTGGATTGCAGCTCCAGCAGTTCCATGTCCCAGGATTCAGCACCTCTGGATGCAGGATCCCAGCACATCCCAGCTGGGACATCAGGCAGAGAATCAGGGAATGGTTTGGGTGGGAAGGGACCTTAAATTCATCCCAGCCCTGCCATGGCAGGGACATCTCCCACTGTCCCAGGTGCTCCCAGCCCCAGTGTCCAGCCTGGCCCACCCCAGGCTAGAGAGCAGAAATAATGGGAAGCTCCTGGAGGCTCTCCTGCCTTTTCCATCCACCCAAACACCACCTGGATCAGCCAGGGAAGGCACAGGGGAGACAGACTGAGGAAAAGGAGAGGGGGAGAAGTCTCCAGGTGTTCCTCACTCACCTTTGGCACCCCTTTAAGGGTCTTTAATTCCACAGAATCCCGGAAACCCTGGTGCTGGAAAAGCCCTCGCAGCCCAGGGAGTCCCAGCTGTGCCCGATGCCCACCTTGTCCCCAGCCCAGAGCCCTGAGTGCCACGTCCAGCCCTTCCTTGGGCACCTGCAGGGATGGGCACTGCAAAGCTCCCTGGGCAGCCCCTGCCAAGGCCTGAGCTCCCTTTCCATGGGCAAATTCCTGCTGGAAAATGTTCCTGGAGTATCTGCCAGGAGGGGCAGTGAGGGGGGGTCGGGCTCTGCTCTCCTGTCCCAAGGGAAAGGAGGAGAGGAAAAGGACTCAAATTACACCAGGGGAGGGTCAGGTTGGAGACTGGAGACAATTTTTCTCTGCCAGAGTGGTCAGGCCTTGGGATGAGCTGCCCAGGGAGGTTTGGAGTCCCTGGGAGTGTCCTGGGAGTGTGGATGTGGCCCTTGGGGACAGGATTTGGGGTGATGCTGCTGCTGCTGGGTGGGATTTTGAGGAATATTCCCCTTTACACCTCCCCATTTATGTTCAATTTAGCCAAATCCTCCTTGTACTTTATCCCAAACCAGAGCTGACAAAAATCTCCATTTTCCTTGCCTTTATTTACAGCCATTTCTCTTCCCTTTAACATCTCACCCCAACTCTATAAAACCCTTTCCCAGCTGATCTCCCCTCCAAAATTCCTGGTGCTTTCAGCTCCTTCCACCAAAAAAAAATCTGATTTCCCCTCAGTAATTCCTGGTGGTTTCAGCTTCTTCCACCCAAAAAATCCTCTGGCTTCCACTGATCTGAATCTAAAACAGCATCCCTTGCCTCTGGATATGTCCATTTAATATATCCCATGCAAGCAGCCAACTGCTGTTCTCAAAGCCTATCTGACAGATCCTATTCACTTTCAAAGCAGCTCTCCATGGTTTGAATAATTATCTTTCATTTCCCCCTTTCTGACACTTTTCAATGATTTGTTGACATCTGAAGAGATATGTGCAATCTCACAAGAGGCAGCTGGACTTTCTCCCCAAAAGATACAAATACAAAAAGGATTCCCATACAGAATTGGAAATAACGATGTTCTTTGCAAATGGAAGCCTAAATCTGCATTTTAATGGGACATGTTTTTAAAAAGCGGAATTCATGAATAACCCTATGAGTTTTAACTTTTTCACTGCCAGGGACAAAGCAGAACCACCCCTGGGAAGGAATCCTACCTTCCCTTTGTCCGGTTTGCTTTCCCAGCATCTGCTGCTGCTGGGGCTGGAGCTCTCCTGCAGCACCTTCCTGACACGAGGCTGAGAATGCAGCTCCCATCCTGGAATTCGGGTCCCTCAGCAGTGACCCTGGGCAGGAAAACAAGGAGCCAAATTCACAGGAAGCCCACAGCTAAATTCCACCTCCATGGAGTTCTCCAATGCCCATCCCGGGGGGCTGTGGGCGCTGTCCAAACCCAACAGGATTTATCCTCACAGTGCCTGGGGGAATCCTTGTGAACATCCTGCAGATGGAAAACAGGAGGTCAAAACCAGCAGGACCCAATCCTCACCCAGGACCCAGCACAGCCAAGATTTGGTGTTTGTTTGGGAACATCCATCGGGACTGGACACCTCACTCATTCCTGGACACCTCTCCCATTCCTGGACACCTCTCCCATTCCTGGCCGTGCTTTTCCTGCAGATCTGTTCTCTCACTCCCACTCAGCTGTTAAATGTCCCTGGGAGCCTTTCCAGGCCTTGATCCCCTTTCTGTCCCTCCTGAGCAGTGCCTGGAGAAGAGAGCATTCAGCAACAAGTTCTGCCTTTTGTTCTCAAGTTAGAAATTGTTCTGTTCGCTCTCTTTGACTCATAAAATCATGGAATCACAAAAGGTTTGGGATGGAAGGGACCCCAAATCCCACCCATTCCCAGCCCTGCCATGGCAGGGACACCTCCCACTGTCCCAGGAGCTCCCAATGTCCAGCCTGGCCTTGGGCACTGCCAGGGATCCAGGGGCAGCCCCAGCTGCTCTGGCAATTCCATCCCAGCCCCTGCCCACCCTGCCAGGGAACAATTCCTGCCCCAGATCCCAAGATCCAGCCCTGCCCTCTGCCCCTGGCAGCCATTCCCTGGCTCCTGGCCCTGCAGCCCTTGGCCCCAGTCCCTCTCCAGCTCTCCTGGAGCCCCTTCAGGCCCTGCAAGGGGCTCTGAGCTCTCCCTGCAGCTTCTCCTCTCCAGGTGAGCACCCCCAGCTCTCCCAGCCCGGGCTGAGCCGTGTCCCGGGATGCTGGGAGGGGATGTTCTGAGTCCCGAGGTGCCGGAGGGGTTTCTGTGTGTCCCTCAGGGAGGTTTCTGTGTGTTCCGGGGGTGTCTCGGTGTCTGTCTCTCTGTCCCTTGTCCCGCTGGCCCTCAGGGAGCGGAGGCGCGGCCGCCCCTCAGCGCCCCCTGCGGGCCCCGCGGCGCCACTGCCGCTCCCGGCCTTTCCCTTCCCCTCCCTCGGCTCCTTCCCCTTCCCTCCGCTCCTTTCCTCCAGGCCGAGCCCCTTTCCCAGCTCCCTCAGCCCCTCCTGGGCTCCAGGGCACAGGGAAGAAGCTTTTCTGCTCCATCAGAGACTTTCCTTGTCCCTCTGTGCTGTTGTGGCCTGGGGTCCGTCAGGGGTGGATCCAGGACAAGCCCCAGGCCGCGCTGGCACGCCCGGCATTGGTTTGGAGTTTAACCCAAACTCCTGAGGCGCTGGGATGGCACCACCGGGATTTTGGGTCCACAGGAGCTTCGGAACCATCGAGCCACCCTGGTTTTAACGCGAATCTCCGCAGCTCCAGGGCTGTGCCAGCGTTTGGGAGAAGGAGAGCAGGCCGCGGTGCCGGCCGGGGCTCGGTGCTGAGGGCCTGGGCCGGGCCAGGAGCGCCCAGAACCTCCCAAATCCTGAGGGGAGAAGGGGCAGGGAAGGGGCCCTGGGGATGGAGGTGTCCAGAGGGGGCTGGATGTGCCCCACGGGGACACGGGTTGGGGTTGGGGTTGGGGTTTGGGTTTAGGGTTGGGTTTGGGGTTGGGTTTGGGGTTGGGTTCAGGTTTGTGTTTAGGTTTAGGTTTGGGTTTAGGTTTGGGTTTGGGTTTGGTTTAGGTTTGGGTTTAGTTTTGGGTTTGGGTTTGGTTTAGGTTTGGGTTTAGGTTTAGGTTTGTGTTTAGGTTTGGGTTTAGGTTTAGGTTTAGGTTTGGGTTTAGGTTTGGGTTTGGATTTGGGTTTGGGTTTGGTTTAGGTTTGGATTTGGGTTTGGGTTTAGGTTTGGGTTTGGATTTAGGTTTAGGTTTGTGTTTACGTTTGTGTTTAGGTTTAGGTTTGTGTTTAGGTTTGGGTTTAGGTTTAGGGGTGCTGCTGGTGTTGCTGGGGTGGCACTGGATGATCCTGAAGGCTCTTCCAGCCCTGATGACTCCACATTTCTATAATTAGCAAGGACTGCACTCATTTTCCTTCCTGGTAATCAGAAAGAAACAAATCACTTTAAACCTCCTTCGACAAGCCCAGGTTTAGGTTCACGTGCTGCTCTTCCCAATCCTCTGACAAATTTTGCACAAACCATTCCAGACCCTGCTGCTGGACAAGGCCATGTTTGATCAAAGGCTGCACTCGATATCTCCGAGGTTTTTCCCATCCCGGGATTCCTCAGGGCTCGCTGCCATCCTGCTCCTGTCAAGCGAAGCCAGATTCTCACCGTGACACAACAGGAGCCTAAGCAGGGTAAATTCTTTTTATTTAGGCTTTTATTTCCCCTCCTTTTCCCTCATTACCGAGCCCAGAAAAACAAACGGATCCGTGGTGTCTGCACCGGGAGAATCCCACGGGGAGCCGGGAATCTCCCGTGGGCAGCGAGGTGGCTTCTTGTTAGGCTCTGGAAAGAGGCTGGAATGGAAATGTGTGTTCTTGCTGCAACACGCCTAATTGCCCATAAATGTCATTAAGTCGAGAAATGTTTTCCACCAAATTAACTTTGGCTGGCGGTGTCTAATTAGCCGGAGATGCTGAAAGATAACAACTTATCAGTCACTGGTTAACAAACCATCCTTAATGGGGCCTTTTTTCGGGAGCCAGGTACAGCAGCTGTCACAGCTCGGCCTTCCCGGGGCAATTAAGGACAAAACCCCGGTGCAGCTTCCCACCAGGATAATTTGACAGCTCGTTCACAGGCCAGGAGTGCGGCTGAGCCCAAACTTTCCGCCCTTTGCTTTTGCATTGGGCAGGAGCAACGATGAATTTTGCTATTCTCTTTTTATGTTCCTTCCCCTGCGTGTGCAAACCTGCAAAAATGCTCTTCTCCTTCTCCTTCTCCTTCTCCTTCTCCTTCTCCTTCTCCTTCTCCTTCTCCTTCTCCTTCTCCTTCTCCTTCTCCTTCTCCTTCTCCTTCTCCTTCTCCTTCTCCTTCTCCTTCTCCTTCTCCTTCTCCTTCTCCTTCTCCTTCTCCTTCTCCTTCTCCTTCTCCTTCTCCTTCTCCTTCCCCTTCCCCTTCCCCTTCCCCTTCCCCTTCCCCTTCCCCTTCTCCCTCTCCCTCTCCCTCTCCTCTCCTTTTCCACCACAGTTTTCCAGCTCCAAAGGAGAGGAATCAGCAGGGAAGGGATGGTTAAGTCCTTGTGTTTTCCTGTTTAGATCCGGGGATATTCAGCTCTCCTCAGGAGAGGAAGCTGAGGAAAGGGTGATTAAATCCCTTTAAAACCCTCGTGTTTGGCTGTTTCTGTCTGTAGCCAAGGAAATGTTTTTCCCCTTTCCCAGAAGGAAGTTTTCCCTTGAGGAAGTGGGAGGGGATGGCCCCGAGGGAGCTCCTGGTTGTTTTTCACCAGGTTCTGCTGCAAAATTGAACCTCACCAGGAGAAATTCTCACCAAGCTCCCAGAACTGCTCTGTCTCGGATGAAATCTCCCATCAGAGCTCTTGGACTCCCCTCTGCTGAGTTTATTTCACGCTGTCCTTGCACACAGATGTTTATTCCAACTCTTCACATGATGCAAACCCCCTCCCATTGCTGCTTTTTCTGCCAAATAACTTCCAAACTTCCTGGCTCCTTGCTCAGCCCTGCTGTAAATCAGCACAGCCAATAAATTCGTAATTGCTTGTGCACAACAAGATTCCCAAAATGCAGCCACATTCTTCAGCATCTCCCAGATTCTCATCCCTATAATCTCCCAAATTTTTACCCATTAGGAGATTTAACACTCCTTTCCCACTTTTTAGCCCCTTGTGCTGGTGGTACACATTCCTCTCCTTTCCCAGAGCGCTGGAATCCACCCAGGTGGAAACAGCTCTGCAGTAAAAACTGACCAATCTTCCCTCCAAAAAGGGATTTTAACCAAACACCCACTTTTTTCCCTTAAATTGGAAGAGCTCAGTTTAATAAGGGATCCACCAGGACCTGATGGAATAAGAACAGGAATTAAATCCATGCAGGCAGAGAGGGGAGTGCATTAATAACCCCCACACCTGGGGGATTTAAATTAGGATTTAAATTTAAACCTGGGTTTTAAATTAGGATTATATTCCTTGTGGCCTGGGAGGTTGTTTTAATCTGGACACTGAAAATTCCTCGTGGCCAGTGCCACCCACCAGGGACATGGAACCCGTGTCACAGAGCTGGGACCTCCAGGAAAGCTTCCACAGGTCAAGCCTGGGAGCAGATCCCATCCCTCAGAGGCTGGGCTGGGCCTTCCCACTGTTCCTGTTCTCTCCCCGTGGGTTCTCCTGAGGGAAATCAGAGGCCTGGCAGCTGCAGAGCAATTCCTGGGATGCAGACACAGCTCAGCCCACAGGAGGGGACTGGCAGAGCAGGGGAGGGAGGGGATGGGGAATGGGGAATGGGGAATGGGGAATGGGGAATGGGGAAGGGGGAATGGGGAATTGGGAATGGGGAATGGGGAATGGGGAATGGGGAAGGGGGAATGGGGAAGGGGGAATGGGGAAGGGGGAAGGGGGAAGGGGGAATGGGGAATGGGGAATTTGGAATGGGGAATGGGGAATTGGGAATGGGGAATTGGGAATGGGGAAGGGGGAATGGGGAATGGGGAATGGGGAATGGGGAATGGGGAATGGGGAATGGGGAATGGGAAAGGGGAAAGGGGAATGGGGAATGGGGAATGGGGAATGGGGAATGGGGAATGGGGAAGGGGGAATGGGGAATGGGAAAGGGGAAAGGGGAATGGGGAATGGGGAATGGGGAATGGGGAATGGGGAATGGGGAATGGGGAATGGGGAAGGGGGAATGGGGAATGGGAAAGGGGAAAGGGGAATGGGGAATGGGGAATGGGGAATGGGGAATGGGGAAGGGGGAATGGGGAATGGGAAAGGGGAAAGGGGAATGGGGAATGGGGAATGGGGAATGGGGAATGGGGAATGGGGAATGGGGAATGGGGAAGGGGCTCTGGCTGTCACAGGGGATTTCTGGCCATTTCCCCTTCTCCTCCTGCCCTTTGCCAGCCCCCCCTGCAGTTCTGGTGCTCAGGGTTATTCCTGCCCTCATC
This sequence comes from Cyanistes caeruleus, assembly GCF_971803275.1. NCBI lineage: Eukaryota > Metazoa > Chordata > Aves > Passeriformes > Paridae > Cyanistes > Cyanistes caeruleus. The sequence continues at coordinate 5,122 of NW_028256208.1, read as the reverse complement.
CCTGACTTATGCTGGCACAGGAGGTGATCCAATGCCTCATCCCCCTCCAGCCTTTGTTCCCAGGAGGATTGGAGCTGGATTCATTGGCACTGCCTGCCCTGAGCGCTCTGCACTTCGGGATGTTCCCCCAGGCAAGAGAGGGATTTGTTCCCCCAGGCAGAGGAGGGATTTGTTCCTGCAGGGAGGGGAGAGATTTGTTCCTGCAGGCAGGAGAGGGATGTTCCCCCAGGCAGGATCAGGATTTGCTCCAGGCAGGATCAGGGGGTTTTTCCAGGCAGGATCAGGATTTGTTCCTGGCAGGATCAGGATTTGCTCCTATCAGGATTTGCTCCAGGCAGGATCAGGATGTTTTTCCAGGCAGGATCAGGATTTGCTCATGGAAGGATCAGGATGATTTTCCAGGTGGGATCAGGATTTGCTCCTGGCAGGATCAGGATTTGTTCATGGCAGGGTCAGGATTTGTTCCTGGCAGGATCAGGATATTTCTCCAGGCAGGATCAGGATGTTTCTCCAGGCAGGATCAGGATGTTTCTCCAGGTAGGATCAGGATGTTTCTCCAGGTAGGATCAGGATATTTCTCCAGGCAGGATCAGGATTTACTCCAGGCAGGATCAGGATGTTTCTCCAGGTAGGATCAGGATATTTCTCCAGGCAGGATCAGGATATTTCTCCAGGCAGGATCAGGATATTTCTCCAGGTAGGATCAGGATTTACTCCTGGCAGGATCAGGATTTACTCCAGGTAGGATCAGGATATTTCTCCAGGTAGGATCAGGATTTACTCCTGGCAGGATCAGGATTTACTCCTGGCAGGGTCAGGATATTTTTCCAGGTAGGATCAGGATGTTTCTCCAGGCAGGATCAGGATTTACTCCTGGCAGGATCAGGATGTTTCTCCAGGCAGGATCAGGATTTACTCCTGGCAGGATCAGGATTTACTCCAGGTAGGATCAGGATTTACTCCTGGCAGGATCAGGATTTACTCCTGGCAGGATCCTGATATTTCTCCAGGCAGGAGAAGGGAGCAGAGGAGCCATGGCCCCGCGCTCTGCCTCAGTCCAGCACCACTTCCCGATGGCATCTTGGAGGTTTTTCCCCTTTTTTTCTCCTGGCTGGATCCCTGCTCATCCCACTCATCCCAAAACCTCCTCAATTCAATGATCTGAGCCCTTTTTCCCTCCCGTGCCCGTTCCCTCCCAGCCTCAGGCTCCCCGCGCTGGCCGGGCTCTCCCGGGCGCTTCCAGAGCTTGGGATAAAGTTTCCAGGGGGGAATTTTCCTTCCAGAGCCTTTCCTGCACGGCAGAGCTCAGCAATGACCATTTCCCAGAGCTGCTCCATTATTTTAATCCCACTGTGACCCCAAATTCTCCTCCTGCTCCTGGCTGGGAGGCAGCACAGGACCCTCCCAGAGCTGGGCCAAGGTTTTCACTTTATCCTGGGATTATCCAAACCCAGGGAGTCTTGAACCAGGGCTTTCATTTCACCTCTACCCCAGAGAATTCCATTTTCCACCAAAAAGGCAAAGTCTCTGCTGGGCTTTTTGCAACAGGTGGGTTGGGAAAATCTCCCTGACACCTTTTCTCAGGACAATCCTCTAAAACCTTCACACGAACAAAAGAGCTCAAAGAAAAAAAAGCTCAAAAGAGCTCAACCAAAAATATTCCAGAGTGGAGAATCCCCTCAAGTGCTGAGGGAATATTTGGGTTTACACTGAGATCATTTAAAGGCTTTCCAGGTAAAGAGTAACAGCCATTAACAAAGGGACATTCAAGCTTTAACTCTTCTCTCCCAGGGAAAAAAAAAGTATGTCTGTGGTATTCAAAATGATTAAAAATCAATTTTCTTTTTAAATTAAATTAAATATTTATTTTTTAAAAATTTTAAATTAAAAATTATTTATTAAATATTTATTTTATTAAAAATATTTAAAAAATAAATAAAAATTCTTGGGAAAATTAAAGTTTGGCAGGAAATTCCCTATTGCAGAATTTTAAATACCCAAGGCATGTAAAAATACCCACAGCTGTAGATCAGCTGCAAAGCATTTTAAAATGAATGGTGGAATAAAAATTCAATTAAAAAATTAATTAAAGTAAATTAAATGAGGGAAGTTTAAAGAATATTAAAATTCCAAAATAATATTCCAATATTATTTTGGAATTTGGATTAGAAGTGACAGCTTCCACTGTAAGGTTTGTCCAAAGGAAAATGTTCAAACTAAAAAATCCTGGGGTTATTTCGGTCTCTACCTGAAAACTGCTGAATGGCATAGAAAGACAAAGAATAATCAATTCTAAAAATGAGAAATAAAAAGTTCTGAAATGATCAGGGGTTTGTGTAACACGTTTTTTGCATTCATTTCAAATGATCTCATTTGAAAAATCAGAGCGATGTGAATGATTGGTTGGAGCTGGCAGTGAATGGTTGGGTTTGGGGATTTTGGGGAGGGGATATTTGGATTTCTCTCGGGCTGTGATTGTCACTGCAGCTCTCCCGGCTCGGCAGGGAGGACACAGGGAAGGGAAAAGGTGCTGGGCAGTTTAGAGGAGAAGGAAATGAAATTCTCCATGGAATCATGGAATCATTTATGTTGGGAAGACCTTTAAGATCACCGAGTCCAGCTGCAGTGCTGGATGTGAGGAGATTGAGGAGCCTCCACATGAAAACTCCTGGAGTTTTTCATGGAATTTCTCATGGAATGATGGAGGGGTTGGGGTTGGGAGGGTCCTTACAGATCACCCAATTCCAGCCCAAATTCCACCTCCCACTGTCCCAGTGTCCAAACCCCAATGTCCAGCCTGGCCTCGGGCTCTGCCAGGGCTGGGGGCAGAACATCCCCCGCATTTCCCACCCGAACATCCCCTCCTCATCCTCCCCTTCCCGCGGGGATTTACTCATCCCTAGGGAGCGACCAACAAACCTTCCCTGCCCCGGCCCCAGCCCCAGCCCCAGCCCCAGCCCCAGCCCCAGCCCCAGCCCCGCCCTGATCCCGGCTTTGTGGGGCCGGACCTGGCAGCACCAGGGCCGGGTCGGGTCCGGTCCGGTCCCTCCCGTGTCGCTGTCGCCGCCGCTCGCCCCCCGCGCGGCCGGGCTGGCCCAGCCTCATTAACACGAGCTGCTTAATTGAGCCCCGGCTCCGCCAGCTGCCCCTCGCCAGCCTCATCTGCGATCTGCGATCCTGACCGTGCCCGGCCGGGCCGGGAGCTCCGCTCCCGGGGATCGGGAATTCCCAGCCCTGGACCCTTTGGATCGGGAATTCCCAGCCCTGGACCCTTTGGATCGGGAATTCCCAGCCCTGGACCCTTTGGATCGGGAATTCCCAGCCCTGGGCCCTTTGGATCGGGAATTCCCAGCCCTGGGCCCTTTGGATCGGGAATTCCCAGCCCCGCTCTCTTTGGATCGGGAATTCCCAGCTCTGGTCCCTTTGGATCGGGAATTCCCAGCTCCGCTCCCTTTGGATCGGGAATTCCCAGCTCTGGTCCCTTTGGATCGGGAATTCCCAGCTCCGCTCCCTTTGGATCGGGAATTCCCAGCCCCGCTCTCTTTGGATCGGGAATTCCCAGCCCTGGGCCCTTTGGATCGGGAATTCCCAGCCCCGCTCTCTTTGGATCGGGAATTCCCAGCCCTGGGCCCTTTGGATCGGGAATTCCCAGCTCCGCTCCCGGGGATCGGGAATTCCCAGCTCCGCTCCCGGGGATCGGGAATTCCCAGCCCTGGTCCCGGGGATCGGGAATTCCCAGCTCCGGTCCCGGGGATCGGGAATTCCCAGCTCTGGTCCCTTTGGATCGGGAATTCCCAGCCCCGCTCCCTTTGGATCGGGAATTCCCAGCTCCGCTCCCGGGGGTCAGCTCCCTGTCCTGAGCAGGGCAGGACTTGAAACGAGATTAAATTAAATTAAATTAAATTAAATTAAATTAAATTAAATTAAAGTGGTCCTCAAAAAGCCCAGAAAAATACACTGATAAAAAATGTCAGAGAAAAACAGAACAGCTGTAATAAATGATAATAATAAAAAATAAAGTAAAATAAAATAGAATAAAATAAAAAATAAAGTAAAATAAAATAAAATAAAACAATATAAAATAAAATAAAATAAAATAAAATAAAACAATATAAAATAAAATAAAATAAAATAAAAAAAATAAAATAAAATAATATAAAATAATATAAAATAAAAATAAAAATAAAATAAAAATAAAATAAAATAAAATAAAATAAAATAAAATAAAATAAAATAAAATAAAATAAAATAAAATAAAATAAAATAAAATAAGCCATTAAAAGAAATAGAAAAATTGGGGCGTTTTTCTGTGCACAGCACATCCGTGTCATGATGTAAAGGAGCTTTCCTGGATCCTTGGATAAGAAATTCCCTGATATTCTGTGAATGCGTTCCAGGGTTTATTTTTTTAAAGAATACACAAATTTTGTAAAAAGCTGGGTTATTTCTGAGCTAAATCTCCCTCCTGGCCATCCCACATCTCTCCACCCATCGGGATCAGTTTCATTCCAGCAGCACCCCCCATCGTGCCTGAGCTCAGGTTTTCCCTGCTCCAGGATTCTCCGCTGTGGAACACAAGGGAATTCTCCCCCGAACTGAGACAATTTTTCCATCAGGAATTCACTTCCCGTGGCTGCAATGCAATTTTATCCCTTTGCTCCTTTTCCCAAAGCTGCTGCAGGTGCTGCCCCCAGAGCCCGGGATATTCCACACTCCTCCTGTCCTGCCCCTGGTCATCCTCCCCTGGCTGAAACCCTGCCCCAGGGAGCTCCTGCTGCATCCATCCTGGCTTTTCCAGCCCTTCCTGCTCTGATCCCAGGGCTGGGCTTGGAGCAGAAACCTCCTGGGACAGTTCCAAGCTAAATCCCACCCTCAGGTAAAAGCCAGCCAGGGCATTCAGCTCCTGGGTGGGAATTTAGTGCAGGATTCAGGGAAGAGGATCCTGTGAGCTCTGATCCCCAGGGCCTCCCGCAGCCCTGGAGGTGGGAACATCATCCCACCTTCCTGGAGCCTCCAGAGGGTTCAGCAGCTCCACTGACCGAGCTGGTCCCAAAAAATGGGTGGAAGAACTGGAGCGTGAGCCACTCACACAGCTCACGGCTCTGCCTCAGGGAGGAAAATC
>NW_028256207.1:12500-20758 GCF_971803275.1 Cyanistes caeruleus | reverse complement strand
GTTTCCCTGTTGAAAAAACAGTAAAAAAAAAAAAAAGTAAAATTGATAGCTTGACTTTTTGAAAATCAACACATTTTGAAGGATACATTGATAAGCAATACATTTTTTTACATAAAAATTACTTCTCTTTTGATTTTTGTCCTTTTTAAATAAGAGCTCATATAGAGATTGTCAAGCATTGTTCCTAATTCCTTTAAAGGAGGTACTTCCTGTTACTTCATGCAAGACAAGGGTTTTGGTTGCTGTAAATTGAGAGTGGAAATGCATATATTTGAATTGGGTCCTCCCATGTCCATTGTGAATTCAAAAGCTAGTGAAAAGGATTAATTCCTTCTTGACCTGTGAGTGACATGCAAATTTTGATGAGACATTGCCCAGAAAATTAAATGCTCCCATACTTAAAGCTCCCATACTTAAAAAATTCAATATCGTTTCTTCTTTTCAATAATTGACTGGTACTACCTGCTAAATTTGAACCAAATTTTCTAAGTGGATTACCTGATGTAAAGTGCCTTTCTTGCAATTAAACCTTTCCAAAATCTGTTTGCAGTCATGCCAGGTAAGTTTTATCCCTTTGCTTCTTCAACTTTTTTTTAATTGAATCACTGACATTTGTATTCCAGTAATATATATCTCCTGCCACAGATACAGGGGCCCCTCAGTGCAGGCACACAGAATGAGAGATGGTCCCTGGCCTGTACGGTTTATTAATTGGCTGGATAAACAATGGGAGGTGGGACCTTGCCTAAGGAATAGCAGAGGTCACTCATGGAGACAACACTGGAAGCTTTTACTCATTACACTGAACTCCAGTGTCACATTGATGGACCTCCTAACAACATTTAAAATGTACAGTCATTCAAGCTGGGGAAACAGAAATTAAACACATTACTTAAAAACACATCTCCCTCTGTCAGTATTTCTGAGTCTTTTTTTTTCTTTTCAATCAGAAAAAAAGTATCCTTTAGGACTTACATAGCAGACATTTCTTTCTATTCCTCCAACTAATTTCTTTATATTTGTCCTATTCTGGCAAAACATAGAGAAATAAGGTAAATCATTCTTTCAGGCTGTTACATATATGTACTTTGAAACAGCAGATAAAATCAAACAGCTAAGAAACAATTCCAGCATCTTCTTAACAGGAGTAGAATTGCCAGCAGGCAATAAGGCTCTATTATTTGTATTTAATGGGAATTAACCAGTTCTTGGTCACAGTGTAGCACTATCACAAAGACCCCCTAAGCTTTGTCATGCTTAATGAGGTGTTGTCATTTCACAATTTTTCCATCACTCTATAGAAATAGTATAATCATTGCTGCTAACTGACTTGTCCCTCAGGAAATACATTCTTGATGACTTCACATACAAGCTTTCCTAAACTTTAAATGCTGACTTTATCTAACTGGATTTCTTGGACTAAGCATAAAAAATATAGATGCATTTCCCCTCTTGCTTAATTATTATTTTGTTTAAAAATAATCAGATATATTTATTTCTGTCAGTCTATATGGAAATAGTGGAAGGACATTAAAAAAATAAGTCTTTCTAATCGTACTGTTGCTTTTGAAAAGGGAATCTTTCACTGACTGCATTCTGTGGCAAAGTGGATTATCAAAAAACATGGCATCATGCTTTGCTGGGAAAAAAATGTGTCATCTGTTTTGCTTTAATCTCATTGTGAAGCAATTGTCACAAGTGTCTTTGATATGAAATTTTTCTTTATCCCATTTGGCTGACTAAGATTAAATGTCAGTGCAAAGGCACCTAAATAAACCAGAATAGCAGATATTTCTGTAGCTATTCCATTGCTGTTAATGGAGTTTAACCTCAGATCAATAGAGAGAGGAAAGTGATATGAATATTGCTTTCCAGGGGTTGTGAAATAACTATAAAGCAATGTCACATATGTTAAACTCCTAAACATCTTACTTGCTGGGTAAATGCTGATCACTGTGAACTTCTCCTAAAGTACCAAATCTATGGATAAAATACATCAGCTTCACAGTCTTTGGGCAACAATCTTGATACTGTGAAGGATCCTGTCCTTCACCTAGCAGAGAAAAACTTTTACTTAATGTAACAGCATTTCTACAGTGAATGTTATATTCTGTTGCCCTTTGTCTTAGGATAGCAAAGAGAGCAGAAAGTTGCAATGAGATTACAAATAATAAAATTAATAAACCCTCATTTTTTTAGTTTGTAAAATGGGTTTGAGCTTGTCATTCCTAGAATTACTAAAAAGGTAACAGGAAAATACTTCACTATTAACCAAAACAATAACTATGCCTTGAGATTTATCGTATTTCTACTTACCTTCTATTCATAATGTGCGTTTGGATTATTGTAAATCACTACTCTGTATAAACACATTTCTGTCAGGTTATTGAAATTAAGTTGTCTGGTCTGGAGAAAAACTGTTTCAGGTCATCTCATTCTGTCTGTCTAAATGAGACAGAGATCCAGATATACTGTCTAACTCCAAGAGTGGCATTTACCCTATAGCTAAAGTTGTTAAATGAGTTCATAAAAGCATAAATGATGTTGTTTGTGGGAAGCAGAATGTGCTGCTATCCTCTTCTGTCTTGTCATTCCTGAATTCTGGATTCTTCTGTTTAGTTCTGGGAGTCAGTCTAAAGATTAAGAAATAAAGGGTGAATAGCATCTGCTGTGTGAATAAAATCTTTCTTTTCCTTTCCTTTTTCCCCTTTCCTTTCCTTTCCTTTCCTTTCCTTTCCTTTCCTTTCCTTTCCTTTCCTTTCCTTTCCTTTCCTTTCCTTTCCTTTCCTTTCCTTTCCTTTCCTTTCCTTTCCTTTCCTTTCCTTTCCTTTCCTTTCCTTTCCTTTCCTTTCCTTTCCTTTCCTTTCCTTTCCTTTCCTTTCCTTTCCTTTCCTTTCCTTTCCTTTCCTTTCCTTTCCTTTCCTTTCCTTTCCTTTCCTTTCCTTTCCTTTCCTTTCTTTTCCTCTTTCCTTTCCTTTCTTTTCCTCTTTCCTTTCCTCTTTCCTTTCCTCTTTCCTTTCTCCTATTTCCTTTTTCCTTCTTTTTCCTTTTTTCTTTTTTTCCTTTTTCCTTTTTTCTTTTTTTCCTTTCCTCTCCTCTCCTCTCCTCTCCTCGAGTCTCCTCCCCTCCCCTCCCCTCCCCTCCCCTCCCCTCCCCTCCCCTCCTCTCCTTTTCTTTTCCCTTTCCGCACCTTTCCTTTCCTTTCCGCACCTTTCCTGCCCTGCCCCTTGTCCCTTGCCCTTTGCCCCTTGCCCCTTGCCCCTTGCCCCTTGCCCTTCCCTTTTTCCCTTCCCCTTTTCTGCCCTGCTTTGCCTTGCCTTTGCCTTTTGCCTTTTCTTTCTTGACAGTTATAAACTGAGGTAATTATAGCTCACTATTCAGACATAAAACATGGTTTCATTTCAAGTCTTAAATATTATTTAAACTGCAAGATTCCCTTATGTGTAGGCACTGAGTGACTCATTCAAAACTGAATAGATTTTAAAATAAAACTAGAAATTCATTTTGCAAGAGTGTCTTAATAGAAAATCAGTCCGAATAATTTGTTGCATAGAAAGAATTCTACTCATCCAAAAAAATTGCCTTAGCACTTTCAAATGCCAGTAAAGGTTAAATTTAGTTTAAAAAGTTGATAAATGACTCAGACACTCTTTAAAAACTTACATTTTTTTTTCAATTTCTACACTGATTTTCCCAAAGAATTCACCATCTTTTGGAAAAAAAAAAATAATTGATTTTATGGACAGTGTTATTTTTCTTGATTTTCACTTGTTCTTTCAGGGGGTCTCAGTCCTTGTGACCCCAGTCCTGCATCCAAGTGAACTATTTAGCTGTAAAGTCACTTATGACAGCAGAGGGTGACTATATCAGCAGAAATGGATTATCTCCCTAGCAACAACAGTGCAACACTTATGGAACTATGCAGGGAGCTGGTGATAAGCAGGCAAACCAAAATTATCTCTGAATTAATGACATTTGAGCAGGTAGAAGTGGAAAACAGAATGACTTCAGTGTACCCAGGCAGGAAGGCCAGAGCATAGGAAACATGTAGCTCTTAGAAGTTCAGACACAAAGGTTTTAACTTCTGCCTCCCATGACAGCAACCTACAGAGCGCCAGGTTATGCCCAGCCCTTCACTCATCCAAAACACTCAAGCCTTATATTCAGATTGCCTAGCTGAAGAAATAAGGCACCCAAATAGTTAAACAAGCTACTCAACCAGGTGGCTGCAAAGGCCTTTTCAAGAAATTTGGCCTTTGCAGCTTAACTTCTACTTTAAGTGCAGAGCACATTTCCTTGATTTTATCTTCTCTGATATCACACACGTGGGAAGATGTAGGTGTATGTACACATCATGTTCAAAGGAAAATCCACCTGCTCTCTGTACACTGGATAGAAGTGAAAAAAAGGTTCAACACCTCTCTTCATAGAGTATTGAGAAGTGTTCAGCTACTCCAATGAAAAGTGCAGTAAAAGAATGAGAATTGGGTATGAAGCGTTCTCAGACAGCTTTCCCATCTGACAAGTTTGCTTGCTCTGAATTTCCCCAGAATACTATCTACTCTGAAGCATGTGGGATAAGAACAACAGTGTTTTGGCACATAGGTGGGAGAAGGCTGTGTCACACAAAGTGTTGCACAGCCTGTGATTCCTTCCTTTTTGTAGAGCAAGAATAAAGAATGATGTGTCTAGTTTTTGTGTCTTAATAGACTAGGGCTCATGGGCATCCTGCCAAGAGGTTAAAGTGCTGCTGTTTGGCCCTTGGTTTCTAACACAGAAATGGCCATCTGTCAATAGTAGATGTTTCTAAGCTAAAGAAAGAGTAGCCAGCTGAAGGGAGAAAAGCAATTGTGAATAAAATATGGAAATAACAGCTATGATACAATCTTCCTCTTAGCAGAGCATTTAGTTTGAGGTGGGTTTTCTTTTTATTTTTTTTTCAGCTTTAATTCTGAGAGGGATTTCTATGGAAGATTGTTTTCAAAAGAAGGTATTATTCCACTACCATGCACATTTAGATGCATTTGCCACTGAGCTTTTGAAGGATTCTAAGAGCATATTATGAGAAAAAAAAATGTTAGCAATTGTTCATGGAAAAAAATCTGACAGTAAGGTCAAGGGAGCCACAAAGGAGGTGGCATTTGCCAATTAAGCCCTTGCTACAGCATGAAACAAGGTGACCAAGAAAAGCATACAGCATTTAAGGATTTTGTCATATTTTGTACAGCAAGAGTGTACTTTTATGCATTCTAAAGAATGGAAATGAATTTTAATGCTTATCAGGCACTTAGGCTATCTTATATGAAACCAGATTTGGCAACTCCTCCTGCAGCTGTTGCAAACAAGTCCAGCCAATCATCAGTACTTGTGTGTTTCATTCATCCCTCTGTAAAAGAAAAAGAGAAGCAACAAACTCAGAACATTTGGTAATTCAGTTTTAACAAAGTGGATGATTTTCTTTGCAGAGCCAAGTCTTTCAGTTTGTTGTTGTTGGGTTTTTATAATAATTTCACCAGCGGAATTGGATTGAGATTGCTGCCTTCACAACCACAGAAAGCAAAACAAAACTGTTTTCTAAGCTTCTAACAAAACCTCCAAGCTTCACCAATGTCTTTGAGTGGAGAAAAAGTGTGTGTACAGCCCATTTTGAGTTCTGCAACCAAAGCCTTCAAAATCACACCTGTATGTTTTCATTCCATGTGATCTGGTGGCATGTTGTTAACTCCAAGTGCCACATCAGGTAGCAGGAGTATCATCATGTATATAACTGCTTATATCCACCAGTATGCCAGAAATTCATGGGGTTCTCTAAAATATTTGAATGTAGCTAACAATATTTTTATTAGTTAAAATAATTATGATAATGGTTTTCTTGGCAAATTTTCTAACTTTCACTAAACATTTGGTAAAATCCAGCATTTTGCATCTGCTTCATCAAATTGTTGGCTTTATCTATATGAAAGATCTATAGGAAACTTTCATTCTGATAGTCAATATTTGACATGAGCTTTAGCTACCACTGATGATGACACAAATTTCAGGAGATATTAATTTTTTATACTTGTTGACTCTTATACCATTCAGAAGAAGTGACAAGATTTATGTCAAAGATTATAATCTGATTAACTAGTATCAATTAACTCATCAGATACATGGTAGTCTCCTGGGTCATCTGCACAGTACTTTCAAGTGTGTGTGCTCCTGAAAATTCTTCTCCTTGTGGTTACTTGGGCAGACTCAGTCAGATGCTTAGATATTTCCAGAGCTAACCTAGAGTCTATTGTCATAAGTCTGAAATAAATTCTTTAAAAATACCAGAATGTCAATATGACCTATTTAAATTTTTGGCATTTTGATTATTTTGCCAAAAATCTGTCTTGACAACTGCTGTTGTTTTTCCAGAAATGAAGAAGCTGTTCATTTTGTTTTGTTTTGTTCAGGTTCAATTTAGTTTGGTTTGGTTTGGTTTTCTAGGGGCTGAAAGTTACATACATGCTTTTCAGGTCCTGGGTATTAGATTGGACAAAAGTAGATAATGATGCACAAATCCCAAAAGTGTGCGCAAAATGATGATATTTCTTTTTCTCAGAGAAAATGCTGTCCAGACTTGAATGACCAGTCCCTTATGCATTCTGCTTCCTGGTTACATTTTCAAAACAAGATGGAATAGAATACATTGCAACTAATTTGTAATGAATTTTTAGTAGCCTTTAGTTCATTTTCCTTTTTAGTCATACAATTTCTATTCTCTGTCATAGCTGCAAACCATAGTTCATATGTTTCACCAATTAGAGCTCTACGTTCCATATAACAATGTCATAGGATGCATTCTCACCCATCTTTGAGGATGCACAGATAAGTTAGAGGGGATGTAGAAGCATTTTTTAGTAAGGAAGTATCACTTACAATCACATGAGAGTAAGAATATTGCACCAGGCACCACTGATTAATTGATTTTGGAATGAAGATGATGTCTTACAGAACCTAGATAGCTGTGAGCTCAAAGTAAATTCTCCCAGCTTCAGTGGTTTTATATTTCTGAAGGGTTTTTTGTTTGTTTTTACTTTTCCTGAAGCAGTGATTTTTCCAATTTTCTAAATTATCTATTTGTATAATTGAAAACTTGTATGCATTAGTGATACATTAATGCTTTCTATTCAATTTAGATGACAAAATAAAATAGCAGGATAAGAAAAATTAAGCATTTTGAAGTATATGGTCTATTTGTTATGATACCTAAAGGAAAAACATAAAGGAATACTGAGATGCAGAAGAAAAGGTGCAAAACAAAGAACCAGTGATAAGTAATAGAACATAACTCAATTTTGCTTTTTATTTTTTTTTCCATCTGAATCCTTTCTTGATTCCCTAGTGGTATTTGGTAGTCAAAAGGCATCTTCCAACTCTGATGAATCCAGAAAACATCAGCATACGCTGTGCTCATATTATAATATACTGACTGACATACTTGGTCTTGCCTTCAGGTTTTGGCTAAGGCCTGCATTTCTGCTCTGTTGATTGTATAAGGGATGCACATTTGTTCTCCTGCTTTTCCACAATCATAAATCTGTAACCTGCAGTAAACTCTACTTGTGTGCTGCTATGATACCATGGTATGTATCACTGTCTTGCTTGTTTCCAGTAATATGCCAAAGATAGAAGATGAATAAGTACATCAGAATAAAGCTCTTATATGCAATATATGTGTTGTCCTAGTCCCATTTGTCCATCATTATGTTTCTGATTACTCCCAAAACAGCAAAGATCTTTTGGACACATTGCTGACAAATGCAGTGGATCTCATAAGATACAATTCTAAGCAGTCTGCTCAAACCTTTACACCCTGACTGACAGCTGGTTTGTTACTGCAAACTAACATAAAATGCAAATGCCATGAAACTACCAGTGTCATCTCACTGCTTTCCCTCATATTGATGCTGCTGCTCACCCTGCCGTGTCCTTGCCTAAAAGCAGATGTACTAATCATCAAGAGATTCCATTTCTGAGAAGGTTATCATTTGCCCTGAGCTGGTAAGCCAACCTGCAGGGCTGACTCTGCAGCTGTCATAACTCTGAAATCAACTGTATTGCATTGAGTTACCTGGTGGAACAATTAATGTGTGGAGTGTGGTAATGACTCTTCTCAGATTCTCATAGTCTTATCTCCTGTAAATATTCTACATGGCATCCAACTTTCTCTACTGATTTTCAGCAATGTGTGTGTGTATATGTATGTGTAGTTGTGTGTGTGTGTGTGT